>NC_056749.1:274979247-275037816 GCF_019279795.1 Protopterus annectens
TTCAATGTGGGTGTGAAGAAACACGCACTTGTATGGGGATAGCATTGTGAGCCTCTGCAGTCATGTGGATCATACATCCTTCTGCTAAATGGTGGAGTTAGTCCATTGTAAATATCCTTATTGCCAAGATGACCAAGGGGATACAGAGCACTTTTATTGCTGCTTGAATGGTGACCTCTTCTAGACATCTCTCACCTTATTTATGGGTGAAATTCTCTAGTAAGGGAATGAATGGGCTGTGCTGAAGTGGATGGAGGCTTGATGGCCAGCAGTTATGGAGACTAAAAACATTTACACTGATGCTGCGTAGTCCCTTGATACTTTTTCAGGAGTTACTGTGACTGTAAAGGGCCAACCTCCAGACTACTTCCCCAGAAATGGTGTTTTTGTCCTTTTTCCTGTCTTACTTCTGTAATCTAGGCAACTAACTGCACTTAGGGTGTTAGCAAGGATGAATTTTCTGTTCATGTGCGTTTAGAATGGCTCTAGCTGATTATTATCCATGTTTACTTGCACTGTTCATTTCTTACCTTCTGATGTGATTACAGAGATTCAAGGTAGACACCAGGAAGGATATAAAGAACTCCAGAAAAGTGAGTTACTGTGTTGAAAGTCGTGTAGAGAGTGAGAGATATGTGAAGGTAGCTAGATGGCTTACTGAATGCAATGAGATTTTCAAGATGCATGTAGGTAGTTCAGCAGTTTGAGTAGATTTGCATTGCTGTATAATTCAGAAACCTGTGTTGCTCTTGGCAGTGGAGGCTGTATTTGTATTG
This sequence comes from Protopterus annectens, assembly GCF_019279795.1. Lineage (NCBI taxonomy): Eukaryota > Metazoa > Chordata > Ceratodontiformes > Protopteridae > Protopterus > Protopterus annectens. Next base: position 274,980,024 of record NC_056749.1, read on the forward strand.
GATAATGAGCCCATCAATATATGCCATACTTCTGAAAATACAATCCCAGTCAGATTGGAAGGTATCCAAAAAGGTACAACAAAATAACAAGTTTAGAGACAAAGCCGTATATGATTAGGCTGCAGAGTGTGAAGTGCGCATCTAAGAGTTACAAGTTTAGACATGAAAACTTGTAAGGCTACTAGGGACCCATTCCATTCTGATTGCTTAAGATTAAGAAGAAAGATTGGTATTGACCAGCTCATATTGTTAAGAGCATTTAAAAAAATCATAAACTGGCTTTCAGAGAGAATGATTGGCCAGAAGAAAAAGTTATCAAATGAGTGTGGAAAGTTTGAAGAGGGTTTTTTAGCTTTATAGTGAAGAATGTTATAAAGAATGACATGCTAGAACGTAGATTCATGCCTGAAATGTTGCTGCAATATATTATATGATTGTATATTGTCAAAAAGCACCAACCCTTTGCTGCACAAAGGAGTATCATGGATAACACAACCAGTCACTTACAGTCCACACTTTTAAAGAGATCAAAATTAAAATGTAGTTTAGTCCTTTTGTCCTACAATAATGACAAGGGACTTCACCAGAACAAATAAATCAATGCAGAATGACTCCTTATAAATACTAATAAATTATTACAAATTAAATGACTTTATATCTAACTAGCCTTAAAGGGACAGGTTCCCAATAATCATAAAAAAATAAGATATATATATGTAATGTTGATACAATGGTACCACACTCAAATACACATTTTAATTGCTATTCTGTAAAATAGGTTGCATCCTAAAAGCTGTTTTATTAAACCTAATTAGAAGCAATAATTATGTATAAGAAAAATGATTAAAATAAAAGTGGTCTGATACAGGGAGTCCACCCCAAAAAATTCTAGCAGTTTTGTGCTGTAATGTGTTTACAATATGACTGCCCTTGCCTTCAAGACAGGGGCAATAGAAATATTTTCATTCAGTCCAGGAGATTTGGAAGCATTATGCTTAAGCTGCCACAATGCCTCCTTGGATTTGAGTCTATTTTTCCATGCTCCTTGTCTCCCGTCTATTAAAATTGTTTCCAAAATACAAAATGAGAACATTTTAAATTTGTGACAATCTAAAGGGTGTTTGAACAGAGAATTAATTTTATTTTTGATGTAATTATGTTCATAAATTCTCTTATACATACATCTTTTGGTCTTTCTTACAGAATATGCTGAACAAGATGAATAGATGGCCAAATAAACCACCCCTCTATTGTGAAAGTTGCCTTGTATAGGTATAATAACTAACTCATTGATACCAATGATATGCCTATTACTGGTTAAAATATACTTACATTATCTACAAAAAAATGCATGGTTGGGTCCCTATGTTCTCCCTATTGGTTTGCAGTCTCTCTGACTTGACTCTAAAATATTTTTGATGATTTAATTGTAACCTGCCACATATTTTCTTCCCAATTAATATAAACATTTTAATAGGAAAAATAAACTGGTATTATACCTAAATATGTTTAATGCAAAATCCATTTAATTGCATTTTATTAAAGTTTTACACAATGAACTTGTAGTAAGACCTTATTACTTTGTTGTTTCCCTCCAACACAGTGTGACAAATGATTTTGCAGGCATGGGAAATATTCCGATATTCCTCCTGCTTTACAATATGTTGCTTCCTGTTTTATGTTGTGATGGCCTGTTGAGAAGCTCAGAGGTGATGTGGCAAAATGTGCAGGAGTGGACTCTACTAGTTTTTATGTCTTTGTTTTTTGCTTCTGTTTTCCTCAGAGATCATTCTTTGGTCAGTGAAGGGAATTTTCTTTATTACTTTTTGTTTATTAATTTTAAGGGTATTTGTGACTAGCAAAATCTACAAGCTTTATAATGAAATGAATTGGGGAGATGAGTTGTATGTTATAAAAGAGCCAAATGATAAAAAAGGTTGGGCCATCTAAATAAGATAACTAGGGGGAAACTCTGCTTTGGGACCTTTTGTAACATGAGTTATTTGAATGGTTTTCTTTTGAATGTATTCATGCTTGCTCAGCGGATGCCTTTTGAATTGTCTGGTGGTTGGTTGGTTGGTTCACAGAGGCTTTGGAGATGGGATCACTCCTGGTGTTTTTGGTCGTTTTTGTTGATGCACATTTTTGTTTGGCGCTGGATCTTTCTTTTAGGTTGGGTATTCGGTCTTTGGTGGCTCTTGTTCTTGTGGTGTGTGTTCTGGCATTTATGATGTGAGATCAGGCTGATTGCTCTTTGCTTTGTGAGAAGTTATCAAGTCATCACACTGATTTATTTGGTCTAGGTCTGTCATCTTTTTGTATGGTTTTGGTAGGGGGAGCAGATTAATATGGGTTCAGAGTGGATTTTGAACTGTGTAGGGGTTGGCTTCACTGTGTACACTGGTTTTGCTTGTTGGGTTTTCATTGTTTGTATGACTTTGCTGTCCAGTTGTTGCAGATCATTCTTCCTGAAGTCCTTGTGCCCTGAACAGCTCTGACACTAGAACGTTCCTAAAGTCTTCATTAATTGTGGAATAGTTCACCAACCTTTTTATCGTTACATAACTGAACAGTAGCACTGAATTTTGGGTATTGGTATACTGAAATACCAGTTGCAAGGGAAGCTGCTCTGCATAGTGTTATTGCTGTGGGTCTTGTATATCCTGAAATCCTTATTGCTTTTCTTTAATGTGTTGGCAATTGGTAAATCATGAATTATGAATGGTTTCTGCTTGTTATGCTCTTGTGGTGTTTTGACTACTTAGTCAAGTTGTAGGTCCATCTAGTTATAATTGAATGTAGATGCAGGGAATGAATTATGTTTTTTGAGTGGGCCCACTCTATCAGTTGAAGTAGCTTGAGTTATGCTGCGCTGTTCATTGGCTGTGAATTTTGTTCAGCATTTGTTGTGATGACATGGCTATGTCAATGTTGTGAAGCTTATTACACATTGTGATGTTGAAGCTGTGTGAAGGAGAAGATAATCGGCGACTAGCTTGTGATCATTCTACTGCATATTTGCAAGAGGTGCCTTGCTTTCTATCAATTTCCTTTGCTGCATTGATGATCGTCGAGTTGGTGATTTAGCTTGTTTGGACATTGTTTTACTTTGTGTTTTAATATATGCCTAGATTTTGTTCATTTTCTCTTATTCTTGCTCAAGATATAGATATTGTTTTGTATTAGATTTTTAAGTATATTCATTGTGGGGGCAATTGATTTGGATGGCTGTGGTTGGTGTGTGTTTATGGACACCTCAGTGGTGAGTTTGTTGTACTGGCTTCAGAACTTTTGTTAACTTTTTTGCAGATGAACAGTAATCAGGTGATTTTCTACCATGAAAATTATGATTTGATGGGCTATGGTAGTGATGATTATTTGATAAATATTGGAGTCTGAACTGTTTATGGCACTGGCAAATGACACTTGGATCTAGGCGTTTCTGAAGAACATTTGTCTGAGGGTGCAGCTTTTATGGGGAATGAAGATTTTAATCAACTTGATTAGCATTTTATTAATATTGGCAGCATTTGGTGGTGAGTCTACTGCTCATTTCTAAATGAAAATGTCAGATAGTTGTCAGAGGAACCTATAGCTTAGATGAAAAATTACACATTGCATTATTATAATACAGACGTATCCTTTCAATGTTTTTTGGCTTCAGTTGAAGCCCCATAACTCGTGTCACATACACAGTAATGCCATCTACATGTATTTGGTGCAAAGTACCTCTGAATGAAACCTGTTCTGGAAATCACATTCATTTTGTGCATTGTTAATTGCTTTAATGCCACTGTAGCCTGCTCCACCATAAACAACCAGGCTAGTAAAATACATACTTACATTGTTTCTTGATAGTTTTAATAGAAAATTAATTTTGGAGGCATATGATTTTTATTCAGATAAACATGAGTTGTACTATCCCAATAATCAAAAATAAAGGAGATTTTCACATAAAAATATAACTGAAACAGATTTTGTAGTTAGACAGACCACCTGTTTGGACTGAGATATGCCCAATCTATTTAGGTTCCTTAGAGCAAGGTCTCAGTATCACATCCCCATATTAGGGAAGGCAGTTCATTCAATAGGACTGGTGTCAGGCAAAGGAAGGTCTGCCTGAGTTCTTGGAAAGAATCATGGGAACAACTAGCTCTCCTTTTGATGTTTTAAATGGCTTCACTGGGTCTTGGGCCAACAGAAGATCCTTTATATAGGCAGAATGCCAAATATGTAGGGACCAGAATCTTAGAAACTGCACTTACTGTGACAGTCATCCAGTGCAAATAGCAGAGCATAAGAATAACGTGATGAAAAGAGAAGCGTCACTTAAAATGCGGACTACAGAATGTTGTACTTGCTGCTATCACGCAGATTCACCATTCCAAAGCCTAAGTTAATCTGCCTTAAGGTTAATATGGGAAGGTGCCGCAACATGAATGCCTGTTGCAAGTCCAAAGGTATAAGGTGGTTAACTCTTTAAACCTACTACCCTTTACATGGCAGCAAACAGGTCTGCTACCTTTTCAGAAGTCTTCAAAGGCTCGTTCTACTATATGGTAATGTTGCACCAGTTATTTTTTTCAGATCATAACAAAATTTAAAAATTTCAGCAGTGCTCACTTGGGACTTAAAGTCCTAAATTATTGATAAGCTTGGTGGTGTGTGTGATTAAAACAGTTAATACTGTGACCAGAAGAATGAGTGATGAAACTATATCTCTAACAAAAGTAAAATGCAAAATGTTTCTATTTGAAAACAATGGATTGTTCATTAATACTGTACCCGTAAGGAATACTGAGCTAACTGACAAAACTAATAAAATTTGAACCACCATGCTGTAAAATACCAGTTATTTATTAAGACACTCAACGTAAGCGCTTTTTTGGGTGAAATATCCTTCATCAGACAATTCACAAATAAACTGAATCACATTTAAAACACAAAGTAGCCAATCACAATCAATACTGAGCCCTCCTCATCTTGAGGGCAGGTTTAATTGGAATAACCCCATTCATCCCAGATGGTCTGTGTATGCCCATTATGTTCACTTACATGCTGAAATAAAGCATTCTGGGTATTGCCTGTACGTATTGCTGATAAATGTTGCAGTATTTTGTTTTTTTTAATTTGCAGTTAGTTTTTCCCACATAGAACAAAGCTTGCAAGTATATTAGGAAGAACAATTTATTTATTCATCCTATTACCAGTAAACAATACTCACTGGCAGCATATGCAGATTGTCATAGAAACGATGTTGTCTACTTAGCTCAGTGCAAGAACTGCCATTCATTCTATGTGGGTAAAACTAACTAGTTGGCCTATGCCTATGAGTGATAGCAATCATGAGCTAAGTGAGCAAAGCACATCTTTAACAAAAGTAACATCTTTTTTTATCCTGACATTTCCACATGGGAAGAAGCTTCAGTGACCACATTCAAAATGATGCCTAAATTCATAGCCGGCAGAACTGCAAAACTTTAAATGTGTATGCAAAAATTTCCATGTACTCCACCACAGTCACAATGGTTTAGCTATGTTTCCTTTTTTGTATCTCTCTAACCATAAATTACATTAGAACACTATAACTGCATTCTCATTACTCAACCAAGCAAGATAAAACAATGTCCATAAATGCAAATAGAATTAAGATCGATATATCAGTTATCACTCTAGCTATAATCTGTTAAAATGAAGGATGTGACATTGAAATATCCATGAATAATGGAGCAAACAATTATAAAAAATAGAACAACTTTAACTAGAGAAAAGTGAAGGCCTTCTGTCTCTGCAGTAGTTTATCTTTTCTGAGCTTTACATTAAGCACCAGGTTCTTTTCAGGGATTGAGTGTTTTACTCTAGCTCATTGACAAGCAACAACATTTAGTGGCTACTGTTAGCTTAAACAGTCACGCTGTCACTGTTCATTGTCATTGTGTAACTTTAGTAACTTTGCACACAAGTATAAAGTGCTATTAAATGACACGGGCAAGTAACTGGTTTAAGAAGGTAAAGGTGCTGCAGAAGAAATTTACACATCCATGTAAGGCGCATTTTGCCTTATCACTATAGCACTCACTACCATCACCTGTCTGTTCTTAAATTCTTAACAGACTTATCTGTTAACCCCTTCTAGCTCTGAAGCATCACCCAGTAATCTTCAGTTCTCCTTCAAACTATTCATGGACAACAGATCTTACTAAATATATATTGCCAGCTTTCCTTTTCTTTAATCAGTTGTCAGACTCCATTTATATTTTGTCCTTATGTTACTCCATAGCCTGACTTTTCTTACCTTCACATTATAATGTCCTCTCAATCCTTAAAACTAAAATCGGCCTTTCATAACTGTGTTATACCATGACATTCACAGTACCGCACATCTCCCTCATGTTATGAAGAGCAACAGTGCTCTGTACTGTAACAGCCAAAGAACAGGCAGCATTTTACAAAATGATCTGCACTGCTGGATAAATTAGGTGGTAATAATTTTCTAACTACCACTTTGTGCAGCAATTTTTGACTAAATAAAACATTTCAGGTAATCTTTTCTTAAAGACAGACACTGTAAATGAATGAATTGCTTTCCTTTTGCATCCTGAAAACCTAGCAACTTTCAAAAATGCACATTGGTTGAACATTTAAATGAGAGTTTAAATGACTACCCTGCAACTTTTCTCAAACATGAAGAAAGTAATATTCTCTTTAGTCAGATATAAGTAAGTCAGACATCTATAAAACATAGACAGTAAAAAACTTAACCAACTCATCCATGGAATTTTATAGTCTAGAGTTAGGCTAGTCCCTGAGCATTGACAAAGCTGCATATTTTATTAATACAGGTACTCTTATGACAGGCTACCTTGCCCCTACAAAACCCTTCAAGGTCAGTCGTGTCTCTTCTGGATGTCAGTTGAGTTAAAGTGCCTGATGATATCAAAAGACATGTCCAGGGCAAAATGCTTCGGCAGTAAATCACACTAACCATATTTTGGCCAATACTGCCACTAAAGAAATATCTTCAAACTACATCAGCAACATAAAAGGTCTGTTTGATACAAAACTAGAAAACAATACTCTTGTGTCTTACCTATGGGTTTTTGGAATGTTGTAAATCAACTGCTTTCCCCAAGCAATTTACCAGGTACAGTGTACCCTGCTTGGACACCAGTCTTGTCTAATTTTCTCTACCCCTGTTTGTACAGATTCTCTACACATCACCACTTCCTCATCTTCATCTACCTATCCTACCCCCTCTACCACTCTACATAACCTCTTCCTATAACCTTCTTCCCATTTATACAAATCTAGCCCACTTTCCCCCCCTTTATAGTTACAATTGAACTAAACATATGACTTATTACTACTGTGAATTGCCAAAAGGATGCCACCCAAAGTTGTAAATAGTGTTTCACTTTGCTTTTTCTCATTGTTCTCTTTGTAACATATTTTTGTTTTACCTCTATACCTTACAGTATTGATTATTTTTGGAATGTATAATTTTCAACTATTTTTTTATGTAATGTCTTTGAAAATGTTTCCTCTGTTAAATGGAGCTCTTTTCTACAAGCCTCCACTGAAAATGGACTCTTGTGACCCAGTCTGACTCTCCCTGTAAACAAATATCAGTAAAGAAATAAATAAATTTGCACCTTACCCCAAACCACCTTTAGCAATCTTGAGGAATTCCTCCACCCTGAAAAAAAATGTTTCATTCAAGCTAGGTAACTACTTTCTCAGACTACTAGACATAATTTCAGTGCTATGCCTAAACCTATAGGTTCATAGGTAGATACTAGGCTATCTACCCTAGGGCATTTATAAGCCTAGCCAGAGTGTATTTGGCTTCCGCCTCCCTATTAGATTAGCCTACTGTGCCTCTGTAAAGTAGGTCACAAAAGGTACCCTTTTAAGATTAGTTTACTGTGCCTCTGTCTAGCAGGGACACAGAAGAGATCTCAGGGGTGAATTTGCAATTTCCCATCCACGGGTCCAGATTTCGCTTGAAGAGGGTCAGGGAGGGGCTATGTCTAACATGAATTGGGATTCTATTCCAGAGTGAGGGGAGCTTCTGGGAAATGAATCTGTCCCTCCAGCATGTCCTATTTATTTTTGTGCTGAGGTTTAAGTCCCTGGAGCGTGTAGCTCTAAGGGACTTGGACTTTTTGAGGTGGAGCATGTCCATTAATTCTGGGTTTGACATGGCTTTGTATGTCAGACATAGATTGCATCTGAGTAGGCGGTAAGCAACTGAGTAGAGCTGGAGTTTCTTTAGTCGAGCTGCATAGGACATCTGTTTGTAACCCATGATCCTCTTGGTGAGGTACTTTTGGGGTCTCTCCAGTTGCTGCAGGTGTCGGGTAAGGTATATCCCAAAAGGGGCATTGTATTCAATTATGGGCCTGATGAGTGACAAGTAGAGGGGCACAATAACCTCTCTTGATCTAGATGCGAACCCTTTCATGATAAGGTGGGCTATATAGAAGGTCTTTCTAAACACTTTGGCAATGTGATTATCAAAAGAGAGATTACTATCTACGTTGGTCCTCAAATCTCTAATTACTTCTTCTGTACTTAATGGATTACCACCTATGTGGTAATTTGTGGGCACCTTGTTTTTCCCAAAGGGGATGACTATGCACTTTTTAGCATTTAGCTTGAGGCCGTGGCTCTGGCACCAAGCATCCGTCTCTGTGAGACCCTTTTGGAGGATGCTTGTGTCAGCTGGAGATTCCATTATGGCCCCCAGTTTGCAGTCATCTGCGAACTTTGTCAGCCATAATCCCCCCGTGTTAGCCTGAACCTCAGAGAAGTATATACCGAACAAGAGAGGTCCCAGAACTGAGCCCTGTGGGATGCCACTTGTAACTGGTTTGGATTCGGACATGGCACCTGCGATTCTGACCATGTGGGTTCTATCTCTGAGCCAGTTTGCAACCCATCTTGTGATATAGGGGTTGATATTTAAGCTGGTAAGCTTATTTATGATGCCCAAGTGGGGTATTGTGTCGAAGGCTTTTGCGAGGTCCAGGTAGGCTGTATGGACTACCTTGCCATCATCTATGGCTTTGGTAACTGTTTCAAAGAAATCAACTAGGTTTAAGAGGCAAGATCTGCCCTTAACAAAGCCGAATTGGGTAGGGTCCAGTGTCTGGAGGCTCCCAATATTTTTGTTAATGAGTTCCATGATAATATGCTCCATAGCTTTACAGACCAGACTAGTCAGGCTTATGGGGCGATAGTTCCCGGGGTCCGTTGTGGCACCACCTTTGTGGAGTGGGACCACTGTAGCTGTACGCCATTCTTTGGGTACATATCCTGTAGTAAGGCTAAGTTTGAACAGTGACTTAATGTGAGGGTTCAGTTCTTCTTGGAGCTCGTGTAAGGCACAGCCTGGGACACCGTCCGGTCCCATAGATGCTGTGTTTTTTGCTTTGGAGAGGGCAGCTTTCACCTGTGCATCTGTGATGTCAGGGAGGTTACATTCAGTTGGGATAGGCATTTGCTCCTTTGGGGGGAAGGGGGGGGGAGAAGTTTGCGCTGAATCTGTCTGCCAGGATGTTGGCTATGTCTGTAGGTTCAGTATATTTTGCACCGTTATGCAACAATTCAGAGCATGTCTGGGAGTTTCCACCCATATTCCTGACTTAACTAAAGAAGGCCTTGTGATTATCTTTAGTGTCTAGGGCAATTTTTCTTTCAAAACTGGCCTTTGATGATTTTATGAGGGATCGAAGTTTCTTGCTAATACTGATCAGAGATGCCTTCCCTTTTTGGGATTTTGCTCTGTCATGTAGTAGCTTCCTTCTTCTGTTGTATAGCTTATTTATGTCCGGGGTCCAGCAGTCCGGTCTCCTGTTTTTGGAGAAGTGAGTCTTGGTTTTATTTGGGATAGCACAATCCATGCATTCCTGCAGGTGCTCATAGAATGCATTTGTAAAGGATTCTGCGGATTTGGCTGTATTATCCTCTGGCCCGGGGGCTTTGAAGGATTCCACCTCAGTCTTGAGAAGTGCAAAGTTGGCTTTTGAGAAATTCTTTACAGTGATTTCCTTAGCTGGGGGTGGGGATGGGATATGGATGTCCAGGGAAATTTGTTTATGGTCTGATCTTACCAATGTGGGGTTTACCTCTGGTGTGGAACATAGAGTCCCCGTGTTGGTGATGACCAGGTCCAATATGTTGTTCCCTCTTGTGGGAGTGGTGACTAGTTGTTCCATCGCGTAGGAACCGTTGGGTGAAGTTGCTTGGGTTTGAGTAGTTTTCCCAGTCAATGTTTGGGTAGTTGAAGTCACCCAATAACATAGTGTTTGGAGAGACCTTCATATTCTCCAGTGTTCTCAGGAATGCCAAGTGGGGTTCCTGTAATAGGGAGGGTGTTCTGTAGCAGGCTACAAACTGAAAGGCAGTTTTGCCCGCTGTTAGTTGCACATGGATGGTTTCCGATGCTTCGTGCAGTGCCACTAACTTGGAGGTGTAGGTATCTTTGATGAATATAGATACTCCCCCTCCTTTTGTGCTCCGGTCCGAGTTTTGGGGCCGAAACGCATGGTATGAGTTATAACCTGGTAGTGCTGGGGTACTTTCAGGAGCCTTGAACCAGGTTTCTGTTACTGTACAGACATCGATTTTCTCCATACTGAGGAGAGCCTCGAGTGCGTACATCTTGAGGTTTAGACTTCTGGCATTGAGTAGCATTACCTTTAGTTTTTTTTCATTTACATATCTTAAGTATTATGGTTTACTAATTTACTTACAATGATTTCTTGTAAATATCTAATATTCATGTTTTATTCAAATCATTTTAACTTTAATATATCCAGCTATATAATTAAAACTCATAGAAACTCTTTCCTATAGGAAGGGGTTGTTCATGTGAAACTGTTGTGCTACTCAAAACTGTTCTTATTCATGTAAAACTGTTATTCTCAAGAGCTTGAGACAAGTCTTCAAAAGATTTCCAAGCCAGTTGGCCTACTTGGTTAGCATAAATAAAATAAAACAAATGACTAAAATTTGAAAATGTTTGAAATGTTTGAAAGATACTTTGAAAATACAGTCCACGGTTACCACTTTCAGTAACAAACACAGTTTAGGCAAAAATAATCAGACTTCCATCTAAAATAAGTTAGCCTACACGCATCAGAAAACTTGCAAAAACAAATAAACACAAGGACTGCCAGAATCAGACAGAATGCCACCCATATTCTTTAAACCAGCAGCTTATTCCAGATTTGTGCCACTTACTTGACTAACAGTGCATCAAAGAAGGTAATTTACCAGTAATATGGGAAAAAAGCCCATTTCATACCTTTCCTCACGAGTGGATCATTTATAAAATGCAACAATCACAGATCTGTAGCTATTCTGAACCGAAAGGCGAAGACCCTGCAATGAATATTGCATGTACCAAATATGACATATTAGTACATTAATGTACGAGTCCTGTGTTTCTGTTTAAAGATGGAGATTGTGGGGGTGATTTCTTTTTGCATGATAGTATGTACTTGGAGTTAGTATATTTATATAGTAGGGGAGGTGTGCATATCCCGTCATATTGTAGGGTGCATGGGTGCTTCATAAACATATTTTCACTATATAGTTTTCATGTTGATTTTACTGGGAATGTCACTCTTTATGACTGCAGAATAGTTGCACTTCTATCATGGAGTGGTATATTCCATCAGGTAAATGATTGATTTTTTAGGTGGTGCTGAACTATTTGACAATCCATCACTGATTGCCATTGCTTTATGAAAGCTTGTAAACTGTCAAACTGTATTTTTCTTTCAAAGGTTGTTGTTTGTCTTTCGGCTTTTCCCGGTTAAGGGTTGCCACAGCGGAACTCTGGTCCGCTAATGATTGGAAGTAGATTTTCACAAATGCTGAGGTGCGAGCTCAACGTTCAACCTTCAACGAAGGCATGCCCATTTACGCATGTCTTTCAAATGCCCACCCAATTGCGGGGAGGACATGCAGACTCCACACAGAAGGCACTCCCCACACTCCAGCCGAGAATCGAATGGGAGAACCTCTTGCTGTGAGGCAACAACGCTACTGCTGCACACCGCGGTGTTATTTGGTTGTTACATTATAGCCTGTTGCCTCAGAAAAAACAATATGACAATTTACAAGCAGTCATTAAGTGATCATGATTCCTTGTAGGCAGTGTGAAGTGGGGCTGTAACAAACTCCCTTGCTAGATCTCTGAGCTAGTGCAATGTGTGCAAGAATCCCAGGTAAACTTGTACAGTTTGCCCCATCATGTGTAGCAGTTCATTAATGTATTGAGAGTCATACTTTTTACTTACGACTTAGTTTATTAATATCAAGCACATGTGTACATTCACTATTGTTGTTCATGCAACCATTACAAAGATTACAAACGTAATACTATAAAAATGACTGCTAAGTATTAGCAACATGTGTTTTGGACATTTGCGTAATATGTCAAACAGTACATGTAAGAAACTAACAATAGGTCAAGTTTACTGCATCAGCAGGGCAAGATACATATGAATATGTTCTCACAACTCCATTACTTTCCAAGATAAGTGTAAGATGTCTAATATATTAACTGTTGTTCTGAAATATGCACTTTTTTGTAATTGTAGAACAGTATGAAGATGTTTTATGAAGATGAATTCCTTTACTTGCTGTATAACTTCAGTTAATATCTAAAATAGATCAGAACCTCCAAATGTATGTGTTCTAGCTTCTGTAGCATTTCCCACCAAGAAAAGAACATAGTAAATATACAAATTCTTGTATAGGATCAAACCTGACAAAAAGCTGATGTTCTGATATAAGCAAAAAAAAAACAATGTATTTATACACATGTATGGAATTTCCTCACAAACCATGTTAAAGTAATATTGGTCTTGTGTATCTGTGAATAGCTCTGTTATGCTGAATTCAGATATAATGAATAAAATTGCATCTCTCTCAGTACCATATTTCATAATGTGAAAAGAAATTCCCAAACAGCAAGATAAAACATCACATTAGTTTGCAGCTCAGGCATAGACTGAGATGATGCTTGTTGTGAAGTAATCAGTCTTTTTACATTATGCCAGATTGTATGCAACTAATCTGCACGTTTTTGCTGTGAATCCTTGTATGGGTACGTAGGATCATCTGCAGAAAGACAGTTTCCTTTCAATACCTTTTTATTTTACTTCTACGTACATTGTATCATAATGTATCAGTTAATTTGCAGGACTATGACCAGTACACTCGCTCTGTGAACTACGTGTATCTTGACTTGACTTAGTCGTTTAACAGCAGTGTGCTCTGTTGTCCCATAACTAGTGAGTTCTATCTACAACATCCTCTCTGTCCTATTCCCCAGAGTTCATCAGCTTCTTTTTTTTTAAATAAACTGCACTGCTTTCCTGAAGTGGAAGTAAAATAATCCAAAATGTACATTTTCTGAATTACTGCACCGGTCAAAAGCACTGAGAAACTTGTTTGTCAACATTTTTTTTTACTACATTCTCATGCTTTTTTCCATCTTGGACCACCCACCAAAGTTTTCTGTATTTTCTAAGATTTGTGAATTCAGAGAATCGTCTGCTATGGATGAAATACTGTTGGAGATTCATTTTCTTTCTTCCTCTTTGTACCATCTGACATGAACCATACTTTCATCTAGCACTTTGCAGTCTTTCATAATCATGCATACTATAACTGAACTTCTGGTTCTTGTTGCTCTAAATTAGTATATTTTTAGTACACCTGAAAACAACCTGTGAGATCATAGAACCTTAGCATGCATGAAATCCAGGAATAAAGAAAAGGTGGAGCTGCAGACATTGATATATAAGTGAAAGGATATAATAAACTCACTGATAACGGGGAAAAAGCCTTCTTTAATTGGGGCTGAACATCCAAAGCCATTCATTTGCATCAACATCTTTCAAAAACCATGTTCAAATTCATATCATCTCTTCAAGTATATTTCTCTTTTTCACTTGGACTTGAATCTTCTGTTCCTAGCATTTTATTTGCTTAAGTAACTTTGGAGAGTTTGCATTTATAATACTGTTGATATAAAAAGGGTAACCTCAGTGCATTGTTTCCTAACATAAATGATGGCTTTCTCATACAAGAAGTCTTTTGTGTTTAAGAAATAGAAAGTGTGTGTGTGTGTGTCTGTGTGTGTGTGTGTGTGTGTGTGTGTGTGTGTGTGTGTGTGTGTGTGTGTGTGTGTGTGTGTACACATGTCTGTGTCTATGTGTGTATGTGTTTATGGTGGGTGGGGAGCAATCACACATCTTGTTAGTAAAGTATATATATATTCCATGAGTCTTTGTTTCTGAATGCTGTCCTAATGCATGAGACTACTACGTCTTCCAACAATGAAAAATGCATGTTCTGTCAAAACATGCTATAAATATCCAAATGTTTAAAGCCACTGGAGAGGAACTTGGCAGAGAGGTACTGGCTTGGGCTCAAAGCTTTAGCCCTGCCCAGAGATCTGACTCTAGGGAGATGTTAAATTGTTTGCTACAGCTGTTAAAATGAAATGGCCTGCAAGCAAATATTGACACACTGTCAACTGTATGCCCATTTTGGTGGCAGCTTTCTTTTCTTACTAATCAAAATACAGTTAAGAAATTGACAAGAATTAGCTAGACTATCCTGTTATCTTAAATGTTCTGTGTTAAAGCAAAGGGACCGGATAATGCAAAATTTTCATTGGCTTGCAATGTGCAGGAAAAGAATGACTTTGTCTCAGAAATGCTAACCTTATGCAAATACTGAACTGGAACTCTGTTGCGTTCTTCCTCTACAGATTACTTGGGCTGTATTCACTCTTGTACAGAAGAACGGAAGGATGGGGCCTTGCACAGAAGTGCATGTTTGAAGCCCTCTGTTCAGAATGCTTGATATTAGGCAAATATTTGCTGGACATTTAGTTTGGATGCCTATTTATTACCTTTAACAGTGCTGTCACTTATTTTCTTATACGTCCAAGTAGTTGTGGACATGTAAGAAATTTCCTTTGTGTATCTTGTGGGCATTTCCAAAGCTGAAGAAGTGAAGCTCAACTGTCTTGGGTCTCATGGGGGTTTAACAGACAGTCTTCACGATATCTATCTATGGCAACGCCTCATGAGAAGGATTTTATGTAGGCCCAAGTGACCGTCTCAGCTGGATTAACTCTGAGAAAGAGATGAGACTTAAGTAATGTAAACATTGACATTTGTGTTATTTTTAAAGCTTGTTATGAAGATTTTTAGCTGCCTGTTCCTCAGTACTTTCTTTCTTTTTTCAGTCTCAATATTTACTTTTTTCTTTATTGGCGCAGTATTCTTCATTAAAGTAGGGACTGCTTATAATGCTTAATTGTATATTGTAAAATGTCATGGTGAATAAAAATGTGTTTGTATTATCATATAAAACCTTTCTGGTATTTGTGTCATATCAAAAACCTCTGTCGTAACAACCATATTTACTGTGACATATAGTTTAACCACTGCTTGCAATATATTCTGATTGACAGCTTTACTTACCCGAAGTTGTAATCTTGCAAATCAAACCTATGTTTCTTGGAGTACAGTTCACAAATTACAAATTTACTGAAGATTAAATTCAGTATGGCTACAGGACACCTTATCCCAATCTAGCTATCTGTCACAACACATTGTAACCTGGCAGCTGATTTTATCACCAGCATTTAGCTGCACACAGCACCTGCAGTAATGGAGTACCCACACAGACTGTCCAGAGAGTGCAGTAAAACAGAAAATAAAAGGAAGGCCTGACCACCCCCACTCCATGTAAGGGCAATGCAACTTGTATATTATATCTCTGGAATCAAATTATTGGATCCAAGTAATCCAGCTTTTTCTCCTTCTCTAGACTTGTGATATCTCCCAGCTAGCAACTTACCAATAAGCAGTACTGCTGTGTGAATGGACTTGTGGTCACCAGTAGTACATGACAAGGATTACATCTGAGGTGTAGGACCCCATCAGTAAGGATTAATTGACTGGGATCACGATCAGTGTCCTATTACTTTTGGTACTGATAATTTAAATTCTATGCCACCTGTCGGTGTGAACATTGGCCGTAGGTGATGCTTGTTGTTGATGTGACACCCTGACCCCCATGGGAGAAAAGGTGCCGATGCTTTCTGAGTCATGGCAACAGCATGATTTCCTGCTATCTTTTAAGGATACTTTAAATGTCCATCTGAGTTGAAACTGAATATTTTTTAAGTCTGTGTTCCATTTTATAAAGGATATGAGTAATTTTATTGAAATTTCAGGCTCTTCTCACCACGGTCCCTTTCACAGCTAGATACTATTTGCATATGATGAATCATTGTTATGTGTTTGAACTTTGTTTTTTGAAGAGCAGCTTATGGTTCTTAGACTGGGTAGAAATAATGTGAGTTTAGTATAATAGTCATGCTTGCTGCTGCTTCTGGCTTAAGTAAAATGACATTTACAGAAATTATTTTCACAAATAGGCCAAGCAGTACCTGTCGATGACTTTCACAAAGAAAATATTCAGAGAGTATTCTGAGTTTTAAAATATCTAAATGTTAAGTCTGAATTCTGTTTTCCGAATTATATGCAGTTTTGTGAGAATACTCTTACAATTGAAAATGAGGCCTGTTAAGTTCAAGAACACTGTGTATTCATTCTTACTGGCACTGAAAAAAAAAACAAAGTATTTTCTATAAACAAAATAAACTTGGTCTACTAGTTTTTCCTAAACCAGACTGTGTCTGAGATGTAGAGAACAGTACTGTATCTGCCAGGAAAACAGTGATGCTTAAGTTTGCACTGTTCTGATGAAGTGTTACACTGGTTAAACCTCCTATTATGGCTAAAACAAGGAAGCATTTGCAGTCATTTGAAACCATAGCCTGGTCATGGAATTTAAGTAAAGTTTGGCTGCTGGGGCATTCTGAGAAGACAACGGCTAAGTACCTCAGTGAATGATTTCCTCTGGCTCGGTGACGGGTAGGGGTACTTAGGCTCTAGTGAAATGTTTCTGCCTGGGATGACTGGGATGTCACAGACATTTATATATGTTTTGGCTCCAAGTTATCTGACAAAGCTAGATGCCTGTTTTCAGGAGATGCCTCTGGAAAAAAACTCCACTGCTACAACTAAAACATGCAAGCGTTATTGAAAATTAGAGCTAGTATTTTTCTGCCATATAGTAGACAATATCAGGCAATACGTTCAGCTAATTACATTAGAGACGTAGAAAACTTCAAGTGAGCAATGGTATGAGACAGTCAAAAAGATTGCTATTAACGTATACAAAGTGCAATGACAAACTTGAGACAAACCATTAGCAGAATAAACAACTGAATCATATATGGTATATACAAGTAAGACCATATATACAGGAGAGAATCAATGAAACACTGTACTGGCAATGTTCAGGAGCACAGTCAGTCGATGCTGACTGGTCTTTAGTGCATTTCCAGCATTCAGACGTGAATGCTGGTACTGCAAATCCAGTCCAATCTGAAGCGATTTAGCAGCTTGTTAAAGTTTAAAATGAAAGAAGAGCTTTTTTTCTTTTTACATTAATCTTTGCCATCTACATTACTAAGAATGTCACTCTTACAAGATTTTGTTTTTTGCTAGTCCTTCACGGGGAGAGATCCATTTTTCAAGTTGAGGAGGGGGTGCTACATTGAAAGCTAGCTATACTTCTGACTGCATGAATGTAAAAACTGGAAAAAGTATACTAAGATACATCAAGCTTAGGGGATTGTGAGTTAAATAGATTGTGGTAATATGCATATGAGTGTGTGCACAAATGAATATCAAACTGGAAATTTTATGAGAGGAAAATAAGAAATGCAACTTTTGGTAAAGTAGTGCTATCACCTAAAATATCAGATTCCATGAAAACCCTATTGTATCAGCACTCCTGACAGACCAGATTTTACAATTTTTCAGTAATTTTACTGGAAAAAATGGAACGTTAATGTCTTTGACTATAACTGTTAAGATTGAGGGCTTCTCAAAGAATGCTATTAAAATTTACAATAGAAAAAATGAAAATGGTTACAACTTACATGCAGAGGAGGGACAGGCTGGGAAGCTTTGGGGTATGAATTATACAGCTACAGATGGGGATTTGAAGTAGGTGACAAATGTTTGGGACACGCATGATTCCTGGACAGGAAGGCAGTCTCAGTGAATCGTATCTGCTCATAAAAGTGGTACAAAATTTGAAGACTAAAAGGTGTATGAACTGGTACAAGTGCAGAAACTAAGAGGATTGTAAACAACAAGAATTAGTTGTAAAAGTAGATGAAGAGTTCAGGCTATGTATGCTTAAAACTTTTTTCTCTTTGTTCATATTTAAGCCTCTTGCTTGTGTGGTGCTGCTCTTCGCTCAGCAGCCTAGAAGCCCATTTTTTCCCTAAACAGCTGTCAGTGAAATCCTTACAAGCTTCTCTGCTGCTCTAGGAGCAACTCAGCTGCACACTGAGCAGCTCCGGCTTACTAATCAACCTTAGCATACACAAAGTATAGGTCCCTCTTATAGTCTCGGCACTACCAGTACAGTCCTGTCAAATTAACACATTCTCTTCCCTAATAAAACAAGCAGCAAGAACCAGCTATCATGGACGGCAGTTTCCCTGGTCAGCTTGATAGACATGGGCATCCTGAGACAATGTAGGAATTGTTTCATTTATACTGACAACCATTTACTCCTGAAACAAACAAATGCTTTATGTGAGAGACATAGTTACACTATGAAATTGGAGGGAAGACTCTCACATAAGGACAAATTGAAAGCCAAACAGGTTGTCAGTACACATACACTTCCCACACTAAACTAGTACATGACACATAAATCCACATATGTGGAGGAACTCAGTAGTAACATAACAAAAGATCAGAGGCCTCCCAAACAGAAACCACTTACAAGCATAACAATGCAAAAAACAACCACGACACACAAACCAGTATCTCAACAAATAAGCCCATAAGGTGATTCTAATGTATTGGTCATAAGTGATTCCAGGCTGGATAAGGAGTTGGGTTATGGTTAGCTGTCTGTCAGGTCACTCAACCACAAGTACCAGTATGATTCTGTTATAGTCCATGTAGGGGTGAATGACTTGAGGTGTACCTCACTGGACTATTTGTAGAGAGACATGACTGAGAGCTCGGATTGTATCACAGGCAGGTATAAGCCCAACCTTAAACAGCATTCTACCTTCTCCAAGGATTATGCCACAATACAAACAAAAAAAGATTGACTTGACAATTGGCTTAGCTTCTGGTGTCAGTCCAAGGGGATCCAGTATCTGTCAGCCTCGGAAGACATGGTCGACAGGCCATGCTGCTTTGCTAGAGATGGTCTGCTCCTGCCTCCCCTAGGCTTTTTGATACTGGCAAAGGCATCAGCCACCTCTATTGTGCCTTTTTAGGCAGTATCAAAATAACCAACCTCCCAACATAACAAAATCCTCTCTCGATAAACTCAAGGTACTGCTGCTTAATAATAGGAGTCTAAACACAAAATTGCACCCCCTGGAAGCACTCCTCACTTGATGCTGATGACTGTGCAGTCACCAAGGCATGGTTCAAAGGCATGGAAACCATCCCTGCCACAGACCACAAACTGCACATGAAAGACCCAAAAGAATATCCATCTCCATTAAGGATAAGTACACCTTGAGACTGGTCAAACAGTATGACTCTCTTGAGCTACTCCATGTCCAATTAACTAAAGGCAAAGTCCCCTACCACATCATAGCTAGCTATAGGTCCCCCACCATGAACCAGGAAAAGCATGCCGCATACCTGGACTTACTGGAGTCACTTGCCATACAGCCCAACACCTTACTCATAGGTGATTTTAATTATCTTACCACTGACTGGGAAACATACACGACCACAAACATGCTGGCTCAGAGGTTCTTGGACTTTGTCAATGCAAATGCTCTGGAACAGCTAGTCATCCCACCAACAAGGGGCTCAAATGTCCTGGACATAGTGCTCACTAATATGGGAGAGCATTGCACCCTCTCCTTGTGATGTCCTCCCTATTAAATGGGACCATAAATTAGTCTCATTTAATGTAATTATAAGACCAGATACACCATCAAGCTCAGAAATGCTTAATAATTTTTCAAAGACAAATTACCTCCTACTAAGTGATGGCATAAGAAGTTTCAAAGTCCCCTTTAATGCAGATAACATGGACTCCTATACAGAGGTATACACCAATGCCCTGTATAACCATTTAAGCAGTTGTATAGAATTGGCTTTACCTGACCAGATTAAATCCAGGCCTGTCATAAAAAAAAAAGAGCTACCCTGGTGGACCCCTAGTACAAACAAGCTATGCAACAAGAGAAAAAAAACTAATGCCCAAGAAAGAGGGCACTGAATCAACACAGGAAAAAATCCTTCTCTAGCTTAAACACGCAAATTGGAGATCTTGTCAAAATCCTCCAAAGATAATTACAAAGAAAAAATAGCCTCCCTAGCTAAGGATAATTGCAAGGCATTCTTTAACTGTGTCGAAAATCTAAATGGGAATACCCAGCTGTGTACTCAACTGATTGTGGATGGCACCACCCATAATCAATCGGAGGTAATAGCCAACCTGCTAGCTGACATATTTGGAGCAAACTTCACCCACCATCCCCTCCAGTCATCCCCAAAGTATACCTGACACCATTCCTCAGCCTATTATCTCAAGAGAGCAGGTAATGTCAGCACTCTGCAAGGCCAAAACCACAACATCATTAGGACCAGACAACATCCCAGGTTGCCTTTTAAACAACCTAAAACATGACCTAGCAGACCCACTTGGATCCCAGTGTAACCACAGCCTGCAAACTGGCTATGTTCTAGTGGAATGGAGGACAGCAACATTAATCCCTTTGCACAAAGGGGTAACCATCAACTGCCCCTGGGAATTACAGGCCCATAAGCTTCACTAGCTTCATGTGAAGTCCATGGAAAGAATCATTATGGACCTTATTAACAAGGAAATAAGTAATCTCCAAACTCTGGACCCAGCCCAGTTCAGATTTATTAAAGGTAGATCATGCCTGTTAAACATGGTTGACTTCTTCAAGAAAGTCACCAAGGCCCTGAACAAGGGAAAGATGATGCATACCACCTGTCTTGACCTAGTCAAGACTTTTGATGCAATCCCCCACTCAGGCATTACAGAGAAACTCTCCCAGTTGGGAATTAACCCCTTCATTACTAGATTGATAGCCAACTGACTCACCGACTGGATATATACTGTAAAAGTGGGTGACTTCACCTCTAGCAAAAGAACAGTCAATAGTGGCATAACACAGAATTCTGTGATGGACCTCTTATTGTTCAAAATTTATTTCTCAGAATTCCAGGCAAACTTGGTTGGCCTGTGGCTGACCACATCCGCTGATGACTGCAAACTGGGAGCAATCACTGTGTCCATCACTGATGTTAATATACCACAGACAGGGTTAATGCAGCCAAATGATTGGTGCCAATGCCACATATTAAAGCTAAATGTAAAAAATGCATTATTCCATTTTGGAAAGCTGACATCCCTGCTAATTACATTATAGGTGACACCCCACTAAGTGTATACTCAGTGGTATGTGATATGGGTACTCAGGTTGATAGCAACCTGAAATTTGACCACCACTTACCCGCAGTAGAAAGGAAATCCTATGTGACACATCTTATAAGTAAATGCATCACATCTAGATCTAAGGATATTATAATTCCATTATACTTGGCCCTCATCAAACCAGTAATTCAGTACAATGCTCCCTTTTGTATGTACCTCACCAGGCACTTGCAACAATTGGAGAGACCATAGTGGTTTGTCATCAAGAAATTTCAGGTTACACCAAAGTCTTGTGCGGAAAGACTGAAAGCCCTATCACTGTATTCTATCTCCTACAGGTTGTTAAGGGGTGACCTGTGCCTGGCTTACGGGTCAATCTCTGATTCATCCCTGATGGAAATGCTACATATTCATAAATCAAATAGCACGAGGGTCACTCACTCCAGGGATCTTAACCTAGCCTCTGACATGAAAAGGTCATGCTGGACAGATAGATGTATCTTCCAGAGGCTGCCACTTCTCTGGAACAAGCTTCCAATTCATGTGAAACAGGGCCCCTCCTTGACCCTCTTCAAATGCAACCTAGATCAATAGATGGATGACCACAAATTCACTCCTAGGGTGGTGTCCTTGTCCCTCCATGACAGCAGAAGTCTTTATTAACTACTGTACACCCTTACATCTGTGAGCTTCACTCACCTAACCACCAGCAATTGGGGCAACTTGGGATAAATATGGCTAGGCTTGTAAGGGCTGTATGGCCATTAGCCTAATAACCTTCTATGAACCTATGAACCTGTATAGTCTGGCAGAATATGGCGTTCATTTCTTACTTGCAAGCTCTGAATTCATGTAATATCTATCATCTGGCAGAAGTGTCGATAGTTTATCTGAAAGAGTACTGAGTGAATGCCTTTTCAGAAATCCTTCAACGGTTTACCATTTTATGCAGAAAATTGTTACAGGAGCTGGTAATGGCTTTAATAGTGGCTTTTTGGCTGTATGAATGCTTTGAAGATGGAGTCTTAATTTTGCTGTAATGGGCCTAGGTTTTGTTTCTAAAAGATCATTTCATCCTTTTAACTTGCTTATCATTCAAATGTTGATCTTTCTTACTGTATACGATTGAAGGGCACTTGAAGTCATGGACTGAAATGCATGTTACTTAAAGTAGTATTTTGTTAGTCAGTGATTACCTTGAGAAGGACTGGTTATGTTTAAAATGTGATGGATAACCATGCAAGGATCAGTTTGTCATGCCCCCAAATGTTATGAACTTATACACTTTTTAGAAATTTGGTATAATTTTATTCAGCATTATTATATGATTATTGCTTAGGAAGTCAGCAAATAAAGTGGTATCAGGTGTGCAGAACAGATATAAAAACCACGTCTATTGAAGGATACTTTTTCTACCAGGTTTCTACATATCTTTGTTGGGGGTAGAAATTGAATTAAAACATCTTGAGAGGGGACACTAGAGGCCACTGGTACTTTGACTAGTTTGATACTTCATGTAACCCATGGCAATGTTTTCAGCACACAGATCACCAGCAGTGGTCCCTACTTTTAATTATGTGTTGATTTGGTGAAGCATATTTCAGAGTATGTAATATATTTATATTTGTTTACAGGAAGGTTAAGAACAAAAATATTCTTACATTTTGGAGAGGTTGATGATTTTGCTGACAAAGATTGATACCCCACTTGTTTTCTTATGATTACAATCTTGTCTGATTAAGGAGTACCTGTTTATTGAAACATCAGTATCAGAAATGTGGCATTATAACAGTCTGTGATCATGACTGCACTTAACTAATATTTTAAAGAATGTTTCTAACCGTTTGGATCCATTTTAGATTTTAGTTGTGTTAATATTGATGAACTTTAGCTCCTTGGAAAGTGGAAGCCTGGTCTTAAGTGGTTTGTACAGGTGGAATGAGAACTTGTACTAGTGCTTTGGAAATGATGGCCATTTCCAGTCTAACTGCTCTTACAAATATGATTTTAGATCCAGGTTATCTAGATAGCTTAATAGACTGAGTAACATAGGATGGGGTAAAGGGGGCAACTTCCAAGGCACAAAGTGTTGTGGGTACAGTTGCCTGATACTGATTGCTCTTTAATGAATTCAAGTTTTTTAAAGCAGGTATTTTACCTGAAACCTGAGTGTCATGGTGCTCCATGGGGATATAAAGTGTAGTAACTGTAATTTGCTACAGTTTAAAAGAAAATATATATATATTTTTTTTACCAATATAAGAGAAAGGAAGGTCGAGGGCAGAAATGGGATTTGATTGCTGGGGCAGGGAGGAAGGTGTGTGTTATGTATTGGGCAACTGTTTGGTGTACCAATAGGAGGAGTGGAGTTTTCTGTTTTTTTTTTTTTTTTTTTTTTGGCTCTTCACTTGAATAGGTGGGAGGAAGAGGTGGGATGGGCACTCAGATTGGGTACTGTGTGCTGGAAGCCAACCAATTGCAGAAGTCATTTTTTTTCTCTCTGGCTGAGGGGGTTGGACACTAGTTTGTGGTACCGGCACAGAGTGCTGGTTGAGCCAGCTACACTTATGGATAAACAAGATTTGGGTTGAAGTTATTTGTAACAGAAAAAATTAAATTTCAACCTCTTATTAAATATCCTAACAGTATGAAAAAAAGTATGTAATGAAGGAAATGATTATTCTAGAACAGCGGTTTGTGATTTTAATAGTAGAGTGAATGAGGTTAAAGAAATTTTAAAAAGAAATTGGAAGAATGTAATTGAGCCATTTGGTTTAAGTATGCGGTTGGGTGAAACCTTTGTATTTGTACTTAACATGGACAGAATAAGGTAGTGGATACAGTTAGAAAAAAAAAAATAAATCTCATTACTGAGGGTTTTCTATCCAGGAAGAAAGAAGTCATTGTCTCCCTATACTCTTCCCTCATTAGGCCAGTCGAGTACAATGCCCCATTTGGACTGTACCTCACTAGACAACTGCAACAATTGGAGAGGCCACAAAATTACCTCACAAAGAGGATCCTAAGCCTTAAACACTAGTCCTATATGGACAGACTCAAAAATCTCCGACTATTCTTTCTCATATCACCTACTCAGAGATTATCTCTGCTTGACTTACAAAGCCATGTCTGACCCAGCTCTGTTAGAAATGCTACATCTAATGAAATCCCAATTCCTCACACCACATGCTCCAGAGACCTCAACCTCATTACTGCAATCGATAGAATGTGCTGGAGGGACAGGTTCATAACCCAGAGACTGTCCATGCTATGGAATAGACTTCCCATAATGTCAAACAGAGCACCTCACTGGCCCTCTTCAAGGGAAATCTTGATGAGTGGAAGGGAAATAGAAAATGCATCCCGGGCATCACTCCAGTGGCTCGACTCGACAGAGGCACTGGAAACTAAGGTCGGGTGGCACAATGCCAGAGTAATCCTACAGGCTAGGCTTGTAAAGGCTCCAGGGCCATTAGTCTAGTACACACCTATGAACCTATGAATGGTTAAATGTGGGGTTTGTGTCCAACATAGATTTGTATACAAAGTTACTAATATTATTATAGCTGACCATCCTTGAGCTTTAGTGCAAAACTATAGATTGGATTGTAACCCAAGGTGACCAACGGTCCCAGTTTTTCCAGGACAGTCCCAGTTTGGAAGTCTCTGTGCCGGAATCCCAAACAATGTCTTTTGTTCAATGTTCAATTTGTAAGTATATAGTTAGAACTTTTTCAACAATTAATGGAAAAATTTTCAGGAGCAGGGGCTTCATTCCTGCAAAAGCGTAGGAGTCATTTATGGTTTAAAGTGCCCCTATGGGAAACATTACATGAGAGAAGGTAAAAGGAGTTTGGCAGCAAGGATTAAAGAACATGTTAGAGATGTTAAGAATAACAAAATATCTAGTCCAGTGGCAGATCATGTCAATAAATTTCATGAAGGGAAGCTGGAAGGTTTACAAGTTACAGTTTTAGAGCAAATTAAGAATGACTTTTTGAATGAAGAGAGTATTAAGCACTATTTAAGAAAAAAGTAATGCATATTTATATTAAAATATAACGCACTTTATCCAAGGGAGTTAAATAGGGAATGTAATTGGAAATGTTTTTTGTAAAACCCCCTTGGTATTGTTAACTGCTGATTGTGTAATTGTTTTAATTATGTAATTAAAAAGTTTTTTATGTATATAAGTAGCACATTTTAGCATGGGGATTAATCTGTAAAGGCTATTGGTTAGCCAAAGCACTAGGAGAACTTAAATTCTTTTGTTTGTGCAAATAAATAGAATTTTGTTCTTTTACGCAATTCGATTCCTGGTTTCTGTGGTCGTGGATTGCGTACTAACAGTACTTCAAGTTTACTGGCATGTTATTCTCAGACTCCTGACACAGGAATTGACAGGCAGGACACTTGCATAGAGAGTAATACTCCTTTTACATTAAAATCCATTTTTCCAGCTGCTTCATACGTCTCAACTGTCCAGTTTTTCACATAATGTCCAGATTTTTACCTCATACATTGTGTGGTTTTCTGGCAAATTACTGAGGAATTAAGTCACTAAATGATGGTGCACACAAGTTTCAGACTTCATATACTTCAAAAAATGCATGCTATCACAATACATTTTATTCTAGCAACGTTCTAAGCTTATAAGAGCAATATTTAGAATCTGTCCCTGCTTTTGGGCCTTTGTCTCCCATTATTTAGGTTTTGTTCAGATTTCTTGTGCTCACAAGTTGAGAGGCATACCAATAATGAGTCTGACAAAAAGGAGTGAGTTATGCAAAAGAATGAGTTCAGTGATGTAAACTATTCAGCTTATTAAGCATTAAAGTAGGGGAATATGAAGTATTCAGTTATACACCTATATTATAGGGGTAATAAAAGGTCCTTATGAACCAACAGCAGTATCTCAATATAGTCTTGAGATATAGTAGACCATCAAAAAGTCAGTGGGGGATTTTATTTATTTTATTTGCTTTTTACTGACTTGGTAAGTGAAAAGGTTAAGAAAAAGCAAAAGGCTCACATAGTACCTCGGGTGACATCAGATGAAGAGAAAAGTAACTCACTTCAGCTTGTGTGATGGTATCACACTGCAAAAACTGTAGTTGCTGTAGTAGCACAAAACCTTTCAAGATAATGCATTCTAGTTTAAAGGTGCAGAAAATCCAAGCACAAACTTTATTATAGACCACTGATGAAATAATACACAAAAAACTTTGATAAATAAAAGACTTTATTGAAGATTTTTGCTGTTTCCTCCCACATCCCAAAGACATGCTGCAGGTGGATTGGACACTCTAAACTGGCCCTAGGTGTGCGTGTGTGCCTTCTGTGGAAGGTTGGGCGCCGGGCTGGCAACTCGACACTGTAAAACTCTACTGCCAATCAATGTGCGGACATGGTGATCCGCTGTGGCGACCCCTAACCGGGATAAAGCCGAAAGAAGAAGAAGAAGAAGATTGAAGATTTTTGCTGTTTCTTAGTTTTGTTTTGGCTGCAGGTTGGCTTTGTATTCTAAGTGAAAAGGTTCCTTGACCCTTTTCAGCCATGACCTAGGCCAAGTAGGCAATACATTTTTATATAAAACGTAGTAGGAGTTACATGCATACATACACTCTCTCAGAGAACCAATTAGTACACTTCTCATTAATATAGAATCTTCTACATAAGTTGTCTGATGATTCTCTATTACTTTTTGATAAACCCCAGACATTCCCAGAGATAGTTGTCTTTAAATGCCCTGTATACCTGAATAAGACCTCCTCTTAAATATCTGTGAGGTACTGTACAAGTTCAAATATTTTAGTCTTTCATTATAATTTAAATTTTCACATCCATGGATGCTCTTGGTATATGTCTGCTGTACTCTTTTCTGCTTGCTTATGCTTGTTTTCTTATAAGGCTTCCGTATTGTTATTCCATTCTCAATTTGGATATAATGTAATTAACAAACAGTAGCTTCATCATTTCTGATTTCCTAGACTTTATAAATCTTTTTATACAACCTATAGTTCTATAACTATCAACCAATTAGTTGATATGATTAGAAAAACTCAAAGCTAAATCTACCCATATACTCAGGTCCATAAATGAATCTACAGTTTTAATCACTCTGTGCTATATTAAATATTCACCTTTCAGTTTGTCTCCCAAATCTCATATGCTTAGTTTTTGATGTATTTATCACAATATTATTCTCCTGTGCCCGAATGGTCAATTTGTTCAAGCTCTTTTGCAGACATGGCCTATTTGTAACATGTAATTTACCCAATATCAGGTGATCTGCATACAGACTGTAGAACACATCAGATGAAAAAGATAAGTCTGAAAGATAGAATCTAAACAAGCAAGGACCTAGGACAGAGCCCTGTGGAACACTGACTGTAACCAAAAATTTCACCTGTCCAATTGCTGTACGATGCTTGCCATGTCCTTTTTATAAGCCATGCAGCTACCCATCTTATCGAGAGTAAATTGATGCCTAGTTGTTCTTATTTACTGATCAGTGTTTTGTGTATGGCCCTGTCAAATGCTGAAGTTAAATCTATATAGACTACCTCACAGCACAACTTTTCATTCAGAGCTGTTATTATATTTATTTATTTTTTTATTTATTTAACATTTGTTGACTGGGAATGTCCAACTAGGTTCCACAGAGCCTGTTTTCAGCGGAGGCCCGGGGAGAAACGCTCCAGATATATGTCTTTGGAATGTGGGAGGAAACCGGAGTACCCGGAGGAAACCCACGCGAACACAGGGAGAACATGCAAACTCCACACAGAAGGCACCCCAGCCGAGAATCGAACCGGAGAACCTCTTACTGTGAGGCGGCAACGTTAACCGCTGCACCACTGTGCCGCCCTAATTACTATAGAATGTCATTTTACAGGTGGTAATAGATCAATTTTCAGCATATTCGTACTGATATATGGTTTCAAGTCCCAACCTTTCCAGTTCTGACAATAACTTATCTAATATCACTTTCTCCATTATTTTTTCACAACATGAAAGCAGACTTAAGGGTCTGTATGACTCTGGGTTTGTCCTACTCCCCTTTCTCTTAAAGACAGGTTTAATGTCTCCAATCTTGAGGAATCTCCCCATATTTATAGGACCTAATAAATAATAGAGATAATGATACTATAAGTTCTTTGCTGAATTGTTCTCATGTCATTATTACTTATACCGTCTCCTCCTTGTGTTTTGTTGAGATCCAGTTTGCATAATTCTTTTTCAATGTAATCTATTTTGATTTCAGTATCTGAAGTTATCTGGGTATCATTAGAACTATTCATCACCCCCTTTGTAGAGCCAAACAGGTTTGCATAAGATCTTATAAATATATCTATAATGTGTTGTGTCTGAGAATAAAGTTTAAATCTACACACAGTATAGCAATTTGTATGTCTTTACTCCTTCTACATCTTATAGTTTCCTATTATGCTCAGTATCTTTGTATACATTTTCTTCAAAATTTTCTTGATCTTGTCTCTCACTGTGCTTAATTTGTTTCTCTAGTTGTTTATTTCAGTTTTCACAGCTGTAGTTTGATGATTTTTCCATTTCATACATTTTTTGGCTCTCACCTTAATCAGATATCTTATTTTTATGGAAATATATCCCCCTGACGTTGTATGTCTAGATCCTGATGTTAAACATTTTTTGATTTTTTGCACTCAATTTCTCTTTCAAAGTGTTTTACATCTTTCTGCAGTTGTTCCACTGAACACATTACTCCAGTTAGTTTTACTTAGTCATGGTTTTGCTTCCATATAATCTGTAAATCTTATGTGCATTGGTTTAGATTTCAGTGTGGCAAAATTTTCTAGGAAAAAATTAACCTTTATAACCTTGTGATCACTGCACATCAATGGTGGTAAGACTCAACATGAATTAACAGTAATTTCTTTAGGAACACCAACAATGTCTAATATGTAGTTTGTTTACAATCTGAAGCTGTTCATGAGCAAATGTTGTGAATAATTTCCTTACTAATGTTGTTTAATCAGAATTATTCTAGTCTATTTCTGGTAAATTTAAGTCCCCAGACACTATTATTCTTCTGTCCTGTGTTTCATGTAAAGAATATATGAATTCCTCTAGGCCATCAGAACTTGAATTTTGCGGTCTATACACTCAACAATTGTATATGTTCTAGGGTTGTCTTTGTTCTCAAAGTTACACAATCTATACTGCTGGTGTTATCATTAAACGTATAATAATTACAGGTCTCATAACTATCTTTAATCCCTAACGCCGCCGCGTGATTCTTTGTTAGAATGTCTGTTACAGTAAAAACATTTTTACCTTGACAGAACAAGTTTCCAGTCATTGTTCTTCAAGCATGTCTCTCAAACAATAACAACATCTACCTTGTGGGAATGTAGCAAATTTTCCAATAATAAAACTTTATTATTAATGCTCTTAGCATTAACAGCCAACAGACGTCTATATTATGTGATCGAAGAATCTCTTCTTCAAACACATAATAATCGACACATATACAGCGAACACTAAACCTCAAATGGCCATTTCCTTGAATTTTTTCCTTGGGGAAAAAATTCAGCTGGCCGTTATAGGGAATTGCCCTTTTCTTCAATGTAGAGCAATGTCGGAGTTGATGTATTTAGTTAGGGGGGGGGTGTGGTAGTGTTTTAAAGTTTGTTTTTTTATTTTATGGCCATGTGAATTTTTTCCTGAGGAAAAAATTAGAAGATGTGGCAGTTTGCAATTTACAGCATTCGCTTGTATACGTGTCGCTTATTATGTGTTTGAAGAGGAGATTTTTCGATGACATAATATAGACCCTCCATCAGAGATGCATCAAATGTTGCTATCTGTGAACTGTTAAATTTTTGTACTGGCAGAAATCCTGCCTCGTGTTTGTCAAATATTGCAAAATATCTGTTTCAAAAATTCTCTTCCCTGATCTTGACAAATGCATGCCATGCTGTCTGAACGCATGTGCCCAAAATTAGGTTTGGATGGTCTACACATTTCCACATTTTAAAATGGGACATTACTTTCATGTAGTTATTTACCCCAAAAAGTTTAATTCATGGTGACTTGACTCTCCTTTGTGATGTGATTTGTGAAAAATACGTCCTAACCCCTGTACAAGCTATATTACCTAAGAGGGCTGTAAGTTCTCAACTAACAGAGAGTCCTTGTGGATGAGATTATTTGTATCGATTTGTATGACTAAGAACAGATCAATATTTTCTTATGTTAAGGCATGTCCAACATCCTGTATCTTTGCTCCTGGGAAACATAACATGATTAAATGTTCATTATCTTTTCTGCAAATGTAAATGTCAATTCCTGTAATAAGCAAATCTCCAATTACAAGAATATCTTTTTTGACCAGTTCTGAAGAATCTTCAACTTCTAAGTCAATAATAACTGTTTATTAATTATTGTGAATGAATGACCATTACCATTAGTCTTATTAATCCACTGTTTTCACTGTATATTACATTTTCAAGCATACAGTTCTCATCCAGCTGGCTTTGTACATCCCTAGCTTGAGCCAAGTTGTCAACATCTATCTTTCTCCTCTTTTTTCATACAGTAATGTTCTTCAGTCCTTCCACATTCAGTTCTGATTTCTTCTTTTTCACCTGCTCCTTGCCTGTTTTTTCTACCTTCTCTTTTGCAAACAGTGTTGCCTTTTTCTGTAGGCTGAAGGTTTTCTCTTAGAAAAATGTTATCATTCCCTGTAATCCATGTGTCAAATAACAAAGCAGTGTCCTTGTTGGCATGTATTATCTTTGCTTTCCAGACATTTATCAGTTTGCTTTTTCTTTCTTGTTATTTGTTGTGAAATTCCTCTTTTCTTTATTTCCTTCTAAACACTCTGAATCCTCAGATTGCTGGATACTTGTATCCAGGATTCAAAAGTTGTTAGGGGTATTGTCTTATTTCATAGGGGAGTTGAGTCATATTTACAGACAATAGACACACCCATTCCTAAATGTGCTCTATTTGCTCTTTATGTAACATTTATCTCATCAGTCCATCCATTAACATATGTACCAACAGAACTCCAAGCCGTGCCAATTGCACAAGTGCAATCATCATCAATAAGTCTAGATTTACTACTAATAATGGAAAGCAAATCATCCAGATTTTTACATGAAGAAGACATATCACCAGTGTTACCTTTAAATATACATAGCATTTATTACACTGTACAAGACATTTGTGCTTTAGCAAATCATTAATGGTATACTCATTTAAGGAATCCATATTCTGCTTTAAATTAATAAATTATAAAAGAAAAGAGTAATCAAAATCAGTTACCACAGAATTCAAATAGATAATCAAAATCAGTTACCACAGAATTCAAACAGATAATCAAAATCAGCTATCACAGAATTCAAACAGATAATCAAAATCAGTTACCACAGAATTCAAATAGATAATCAAAATCAGTTACCACATAATTCAAACAGATAATCAAAATCAGTTACCACAGAATTCAAACAGATAATCAAAATCAGTTATCACAGAGTTCAAACAGATAATCAAAATCAGTTACCACAGAATTCAAACAGATAATCAAAATCAGTTACCACAGAATTCAAACAGAACTTAAACTTCTGTGAGAAAAATCACACAAATATACAACTCATTACGAAAGTAAGTTCAGTAAAGTTTTTGATCTGGCTGTGCAAGTTATGAAAGTCAAACAAAAGCTGGAATTTCTTTATCACTCACAGGCACATCTCTTTAACAGTAGAGGTTAATAAATCACAAACCAAGACAGGATTGTTTAGATAAGCTCTGGATTTAAGGAGCTGACATATACTCTTGAGCATTCACAACCTTTTTGACATTAAAGTTAACCATACAGGCAAAATGATGTTTTTAGACTTAATACAAAACCTTTAACAAATCTCTAGCACAAAAATTAAACACTACCTGATATGGCATTGAATAATTGGGTATACGTTACTGATAAAAGGTATTAAATTACTTTGAAACAAAATCCAAATTTACTTGGAGAATTAAACCCCTGTGCCTAAAAGCATAAACATGTGCAACACATTGTGTCCAGAGTATTCAAATGAAACAATTAGTTATAAACAAGTGATAACAATATGATATTGCTCATCAACTGATTACATGTTGATTACTAAACATATGAAGACTCCTGGACCTAATTAAAAGGTAAATGCAAGGAGGCTGTACTGAACATTGTGTAATATTGAGAATGAAAAGCGTAACAAGTGCACTAAACATTTATGAAGTGCTAATGAACTGTTTAGTATAATCAGTACTGTTAAATGAGACTTAAATAAATATGACTTGTGTGAAGAGGTCTGTAAGAAAGTTAATGAAAGTTCTCATATTAACTGAAAGAGTAATGCTTCAAGTTGCAACTTGTGTGCAGGAAACTAAAGATATTATTCACATTGTATAGTATAGTATAATCCTGGGCAGCCACAGTGGTGTAGCGGTTAGTGTTGCCACCTCACAGCGAGAGGCTCTCTGGTTCGATTTTCGATTGGGGTGCCTACTGTGTGGAGTCTGCATGTCCTCCCTGTGGTTGCGTGGGTTTCCTCCCACATCCCAAAAACATGCTGTAGGTGGATTGGACACTCTAAATTGGCCCTAGGTGTGAGTGTGTGCATGTGTGTGCCTTCTGTGGAAGGTTGGGTGCAGGGCTGGCAACTCGACACTGTAAAACTCCACTGCCAATCATGAGCAGACAGGTGATCCACTGTGGCGACCCCTAACCGGGAAAAGCTGGAAGAAGAAGAAGAAGAAAAAGAAGTATAGTATAATCCGACATAGTTAGATGGTTACACTAGCTTAATATAATGTAATGTGCATTTAGCGTAAGATGAGACAAGATGATATCCACCATCTCTGAAGCACTTGTATATGCTTAGCTAGTCTAGCTAGGATTCAAGGTTAAATCATTCCAGTGTGTGGTGGCAATTTTTGCAAAGTCCTCTTCAGTGACAATTTACAGTATCCATTATTTTGCATGTTTGAATGTGCTTGTATTAAGAAGGAGAGTTGCTAGCTTGCATTGGTCACCATTTATATTTTTAAAGTTGGGACAGTGATGCTCCCAGCAATTGGCAAGGAGCACAATCGGAGTATTCTGTTTTCTGTGCTTTGAAGAAATATAGAATTACAACTGCAAGCTGGAGTAATGAGTGCAAGTCTGATTTCGAGTCTTGCTAACTTCTTATTGCCATAATTTTTTTTTTTTTAGTAAGTTGGATGTTTTATGTGCCATTCTGAGCTGTGGTATTACTCTATTATCAGTAAGCTCTGTAAGTGCAGTAAATGTCAGGTTCTGATTTAGTAGTACCCCCAGGTACTTCTCAGAGGTGGCAATTGGTAGGTCACAACCATATGGGTCAGTAATGAACAGGGTGTCCTCCTCTCTGAGTCATTGCGCAATGCTGAATAACTTGCCATTAGTCTTTGTTGTATTAATGACTAGGTTGTTTACAGTCTCCCAATGCTATGGGAGTTCAAACTAGTGATGATCTTTTTTGATGCGGCCAGTAATTTTACTGTTTTTGTGATCACTGTTCCATCTGCATATAATAAGCAGTTTAGCTATGTCATATCCCAGTCTAGGCCATTTACGAACAAAGAAAACATGAGGGGTCCTAATACATATCCTTGCATAACTTCTGCTTGTTAGATTGTATATTGGTCCCTGAAACTGTGAATGTTCTTGCTGAGTAATAGTTATTGAACCATGAGTTACTGCATCTGAAAATCCAATTTATTTTAACTTGTTAATCATCATAATGTGATTCGTAGTTTCTAATGTTCACCTCATGTCCAGAAATATAGCTCTTGTTAGGAGTCCTAGATCCATGTTATTGTAAATTTGATGTTAGTAAGCATACAGATGGTGGTCAGAGAATTATATTTAGGTCTAAACCCTTGTTGCCTGTTTGTCAGAATATCGAAATCTGATATGTAGTCAACAATTTGTAGATTAACCCTTCCAATATTTATTAGCTGTTGAGTGATGGCCAGATGTGACTGTGAGGTCTGAGATCTTAAATACTGGTTAGAATTAGAGCAAGTCTAAAACTGTGAGGAATGAATGGTGTGGAGACAGAGAGAGACTGACTGAAAATATAAATGTGTGGATTAAACAACAGTTGTCCTCCAAATTTAAAAATTTAGGGATGGATGTTATAGCATGTGGGGTTGTAGGTGCAATGAATTTTCTTTAACTTGTGCCTTGGTTGTTAATTTAAAATGGAAAGGAGGATACAAGGAGATATAAGGAGAAACTGCTGAGTTAGCTGGTGATCAGAGTCTGTATGGTAGGGAGAGCCTTCATGTATTTCTGCTATAACAACATTGTTACTTGGTTGTTTGAGTAACAGCTTTGATGACTCTAGATGTTTGATTGTTTTCCAGAATTACCTTGGCTGCATATTTCTAATGTAAGTGTTTTTTTGTGTGTGTACTAACTTTGATTCTCACTTGTCAGGGTAGTTTTAGGTACTGATAGTTCTCTCTTGACTGGGGAACTTTCCAAGTTTTCCAGGCCTTACCTCTGACTTTTACACTCTGTTTTAGATCAGTTATAAGCCATTGAGTAAGTTTTCTCTGACTCTTGCTTTCAGAATAGTCTGTCTTGAATGGGTACTAAGAGATTATAAAATATATACATGGCAGAAGTTACATCAGTGTAGTGATATAGTGTGTTCCAGTCACTGTGCAGTGATTCTGCTTTATTTTCAGCAGTATCTGGAATGTATCTTTATATTATAATTTCAGGAGGTAGTTTGTTCACATTGAGTGTCCAGCTAGTTAGGATTGGTCCGTGATCGAGAAGAGTACTAGGCAGTATTTGAATACAGGAAATTCTGTCAAATATGTAAGTATGGTTAATGTTGTCATTGATTTACTGGCATGTGGATTTAGCTTTGTGCCCTGTGGCACTACCTGTAAATAACCAGTCACAGGTGAGCTGTATATTTTTTATAGCCCTGTCAATTAATATTTATATCTCCTATAGCTTTTTGTTTATAGTTTTATGGTTGCCTTTGTAATTAGACATCTTTGTCAGGATGTGCTACAGTATATCATTGTTTGAGTGTGTGTGTGGGGGGGGGACATATATCACCACTATATATATAATATACTTTAGCATGCTTTCCTAACTGTATCTGAATTAGTAGCTAGTTTAGAGTAAAGGAAGCACTGGATGTGGCAGAGAGAGAAGAGCGTTTAGATTTGCTGTTTTATCCAACAGTAACCCCTCCCCTACTTTCTATTCTGTTCACATTTAAGCCATGATTTGATATCACAATGATTTGTTTTGGGAACTGGTCCACAGATTTCTTGAAAGAAGCAGTGGCAATTGATGAACTCAGTCAGTATACACCACAATACATATTTATTGATTACTAAACCAGTCACACCATTGTTATATTTTACTCCTGAGGTCATAAATCTACTGCAGTGTTGAGGGAAGAGCTATTGTTTCAGGAAGTCTCATTCTTATTTTGTGTTCCTGTTTGTTGACCATTTCTGAGGAGCTGATAGGTTGATCAGTTAGTACACATGATCTGCATCAGTATACATCTTTTAACAAAGCTGGCCACATTTAAGATGGAATCTGCTTTTAAGTATTTTGCCATGGTTGTTTAGCAACTGTGTAATGCTTTCACAAATGGTATTGCATGAACTGTAAACTGTAAAATCTTAGGAGCTGCATGGACTGTAAACTATAAAATCTTAGGAGCTGATTAGGTTCCAGATCATCTGACACATTTGCCAAATGTCAAAATTTAGGGGCTGTAATTCATAAATAGTTCAAAAAGTGGAAGATGGAATATTGCTACCCCTTAAATTTGGTGCCATTTGACCAACTTGCAAATAGGCGATGGATTTTGGTGGCCTGTTTTATAAACTCCATCCAAAGTGTAAAAGGCATCATAACAACTAGACTGAGATGTGTATGATTTTTAAAAAGAACAGCAGACCTGGCAGTAAATAGTCTAGGGGCTACAGAGTGGTGTGTTGTAATGTGTCTGAGCCAGAAGCCTAAGTAGGGTAAGGGGAAAGGGACATCTGACATGGGCTCAGGATGTTGAGAGGTGAGAGTATTATGTGTTGGTGGGGAGAGAGTGCAGAACCGCCATTCATAACTGAATGGTGAATATTATATTGAAAGTCATAGCTGAAGCACTGAGTGCTTACTGTGTGGTAATTTAAGTGTAGCAAACCATATTTTACATTTGTAACAGGTGGCTTGCTATAATTTCATAGCAGAAGAGGGTTTTTTTTTTTTTGCTCCAAAAATTTCAAGAAGGATGCCAGTTTGAAAACTGCACAGGACACCAGATAACCTAGCTATGGTTCTGGCATGAGCTCGGCATGCTCTCCATTTCATCAAAACACTGAAGCAAGATAATCTCTGACATCCTGTAGTAGGATCAACAATGCAGGGTAAACAGCATGGCAGCCCAAGCATCATACAGTAATGTTCAGACACAATGGCTGCAGAAGTCAAAGGGCAGACAACATTACGGGCCATATATCTTCCACTGTAAGTGGCCATTTGCATCACTTCTGATTGCTCTGATGGTATGCTAGCTAGTCCTGGAATTTCACTACTTTTTATTTGAAGAACTCTTACTTCATTGCATAAGAATGTGTATCAGGGACATTTTACATGTTGTTATTTAGCATGCAGTAAGGTGGATAAGAAAAGGTAATGTTTCTGCTTTGTAAACTACACACATATGTAAACACATTTCTTTTATCTTTCTATATGTCCATTTATCCATTCTTCTATCCATTTGTAAGTCTGTCTGTGTAGCTTATGTCTAAGTATCTACCTCTTGGTCTGTGTGTCTGTCTGTGCTACACTGCACTGCTCCATGGACAGAGCTGTACATCACATTACATGTGGAAGGAATGGCTGGTATACAGCAGTCAACAGCAGAATTCACTGAAAATCTGAACTGTCAGTCTGTCTACACATTCCTCTGTAACAGTTCTCCGTTACATCTCATGAGGGCTTTACGCTTGGTGGCTGATGTCCCTATTCTTGTGTTATACTAAGCTACTAGGTGTATTAATCGACAACAATCTCAAGTTCAACGCTCACATTGATCGTACCATTAAGACAGTAAATAAGAAACTTGGCTCTTTATACAGGATTAAACAATTTCTTACCCCATCGGCTAAGACCATGATTGCCTGAACACATTTACTTTCAACCCTGCTATATGCTTCCCCTATTTTTACAAATCTAAGTAAATCTGAACTAAATAAACTCACTAGCTGCTACAATAATGTTGCCCAATTTGCCACAGGTTCACCATGTAGACAACACCATTGTTTTAACCTTCTAGCTCTAGGCTGGCTAGAACTACCATGTGAAATTCAGTATAATCAATTAATCATGGCACACAAAGTTCTCTATCAACCAGAAAACACACACATACTTAAATATCATCATTCCAAACAGTAACCTAAAAACTCTCCGCTCCTCCAATAGAATGCTAGTTCAAACTATTAAAAC
This sequence comes from Protopterus annectens, assembly GCF_019279795.1. Classification (NCBI taxonomy): domain Eukaryota; kingdom Metazoa; phylum Chordata; order Ceratodontiformes; family Protopteridae; genus Protopterus; species Protopterus annectens. The sequence continues at coordinate 275,018,137 of NC_056749.1, forward strand.
TAACAGCTTAGCTGGTGACTATTTACCAACTCTTTTGGCAAAATCTGGAGCTTACTTCCTGCTGAACTCACTGCAGTCCCCTCTTTAACTCAGTTTAAAACATCTCTTAAAAAACACTTAAAAATACATTAGCTATGCCCCTGTATAAACCCTGACTAACTCTCTCTCTAATTACTATGAATCTCTAAAACCTGGCCTCTTGTAAAAACTATCTTTACTATAACTCTGATACTTCAGCTGTTCCAATTTATAAATTAGTGATTGTACTACTGAACTAAAGGAGAAGTTGCACAGCTGTGTATTACTAAAATTAAACTGCGGTGGTGGTGCTGCGGTAGTGCTGTCGCCTCACAGTAAGACGACGTCCCGTTCGATTCTCAGCTAGAGCGTCTTCTATCTGGAGACATGCATGAATAGGCGTACCTTCGTTGAAGGTTGTGCATCAGGGCTGGCAACTCAGCACGTAAAAATCTACTGCCAATCATTAGCGGACCAGAGTTCCGCTGTGGCGACCCCTAACCGGGAAAAGCCGAAAAACACAACAATTGTGTTTATGCATAAAAGTCTATAATTTCTTAAATCTGCTATATATTCTGGCATATCTAGACTAGTTTTTGTAAGTGTTCCTGCACAAAGTATATAATTGTCAAAGTATGTAACTGTCTTGTACAAATGTATACAATTGTCAAGTTACTCTGTCTGTATGTATGCATCTATGGAGCTCTTCTCCCCTGGCCTCTGCTGAAAATGGACCAAAATCCAGTCGGACTCTCCCAGTTAACAAATGTAAAATAAAATAAATAAAATAAAATAAAATAAATATGGCCCTTTTGGGATGTATTGTGGAGTGCTCAGACTATATGTGCTAGTTAGTGCAACTGAGTTGCATCCATGGTGCATAAATTGCAGCTAATAGCTGGGATTTGGCTTCTTCTGGCACTTTTGTAATGTGGGTGTGAGCATACACATGCATAGCTTTGTCTCTCTCTCTCTCTCTCTATATATATATATATATATATATATAGTAATTCTTGTAACCGTATATATATTATAAATTGTCTGTCTGTGTGTAAGTCCGTTGTTTAAGGACAAATGATTTCTGGTCATCATTCATTTGAAGTTTCATCTACCACATCATCAGTATCCTAGGCACGGCCATTAGTATAATGAGCCTGTCTGCCATTTTAGGATCAATAACCAGCATTCAGCTTTTGTACCTGCAATGCCTGTAACTCACCCACTAGAGTGACTGAGACATTGTATTGTCAGAGATTTGGGATGCAAGGCTATGCTTAAAATGGCCCTTGTGGTTGTTAGCCTAGTAAACACTTACGAACCTATTTGTATACAGTGTGTCAGCAGTCAGTGGATTCTCCCCACAACTCCCTGAAACTAATGGGAGGCCACTGATATTAATTTATGACCACACTGCATGGCTAACTTGCCATTGCTATGAATAAAACTGTATTCCTAGCTTAGTAGTAGTCGGTGAACATCCATTCACATCAAATCTTCCACAATTAGATTTTTTGTGACAGTGTACAGTAGATGGTCTCCAAAACGTGGTGTCCTCCCTGTTTAATGCCCTCAGACACTAGTGATAAAGTAATGAATGAGATCTCTTTTGTCAGTAAGGGTCTGCCATGTGGGTACCCTTTAACACTGAAACATGCTTTCGTATGGCCTGCTTTCTCTGTAACATCCATCCTACTTTCATATTATTTACTTTACATTTGAAAACTGGAAGACCACAGACCATTTTCATAGCAGAAGGTTTAATAAGTTATAAACAAGTAGAGAACCTTTAAATATGTGCACACATCAACATCCATAAATAGTTATTCAATTTTGGTTTTGAATTCTTCTTACATCAGTATTTATTGTAAAAACTATATAATTAAATGGAATGCTTGATTACTATTTATTACAGTGCAAAAGAAATTAACAAATTTGGCTAACTCACACTAATATTTATCAGATTATTTTCCCACTAAATGATGTTACTAAATCTGATAAAATGTTTTTGTAATTCATAAAAAAATGCAACTAATTTGAAATTAGTCACCGTTTGTATGATAATCCATGATAAAGCTGTAAGAAGGCTACATTTAGATGCAATATGATCTTAGTGGTTTACCTTTAGAAAGGCGATTCACACTCGGGCGAACAGCAATTGCTCAAAAGGCTGTTTGCAAAGTTTGCAAATGGCAAACGAAAAAAGGTTCGAATGTGCAATGAGTGAATGCACAGTGACATTCGCTCATTGCGCATTCGACATTGTGGGGCAGATTGCACTATAGTGGGGTTCGGAAAATGGTCCCTTTCCCTACTGTAGTGCGATCTCGGAGTTAGACTATTAAAGTGGGGGGGGCTGTGGGGGTGCAGCCCCCCACATGCGAGGTGCAGGTTGGCTTGCCCCCCTGCTTTACACTTTTTTTTTTTCCGTTTGACATTAATGTTCGAAAACAGTGAATCTGCTTTTCGATTTGCTGTTTTCCGAACATTAAGAACTATCACCATTTTCACTTTCGTGGTTACGAGTCGCTCATATGAGCATTCGTACCACTGTGATTCGGCTTTATAAAGGTAAACCGATCTTAGGACAACAGGGTGGTTCAGGAGATGAGATATCTGTTTCAAGGCATAGGGTTCAAGCCAGACTCTGGCCATTGATCTGTGTGGCATTTGCATGTGTTTACTTTATCTGTGTTTCCTCTGTGTATTTGAGTTCCCATCCACTTCCAAAAGCATACTGATTGATTGCTTACTCTAAATCACCCTTCTATATGTCACTTACCCTTACCCTTACCCTTGTGGCATGGTTAGTGGCTGAAAAAGATTTAATGAATGAACGCATTAAAAAAATCTTCACTGAAACATTTGATAAGCATTTGACTGAAAAGGAATTCTTTATCCCCATGTCACTGTAGGCCATGTCTATCATTGATGCAACATAAGTCTGTAGTACTTAAAGGTGGAAGTTTGTTGCATTATTCCCCTCACTTTGAAAAACATTTCCTGTTGACATTTGCAAATATGTTAGCAGTTGCTCATATATATATCCAAAATATAGACTTACACACCTGACGTTTATGAAGAGAGATATAAGGCTGGCTATAAAATTAAGCATAACTCAGCAGCTACCAAATAAACGTTTTTAAAATATTTATTTTATTTTACAGCTAAAATAAAATGAGACTTTCCATTTTTTTTAAATGTATGCCTCTAATGTGCAGTTACAGAAACAAGCATTACCTATTTTTCAACATGACTGAAACAATAGTGATTGCAGACTGGAATTAATTACATTATGGAAGGGTTAGGGGGCTCAGGGTTAGCTGCCTTGAAGTCACTGCCTTATGAAATTCCACTTTAATGTTCATCTAAAGGTCAGCAAATAACAGAAATTGAGGCACTGATAGAATAACAGCATTTGTACTAAGTAGCTAAGAATTCTTTATAATGTATAGCGATGCTTTTGTTGACCGTAATCACCACAATTTTGTCAAAAACAATCAGACATTGTGTGAGCGAGAGGTAAATTATTTTCATAGAAATTTTACAGTTTGGCATCACGGCATTTATCAGGGCATTATATGCTGGTTCTAGAATGTATGAAGCACAGCTTGTGCTTAAGCCATTGCCAGTGTGTCCAGAGGCAGGTGGCATCATCTATACCTTGTTAAGCTCTATACAAAGACCCTTCCATTCATAAAACACTTTCATTATATTCTTGTGGCTTTTATGCACTACTTAGTGTAGTTTGGTCTCCAGACAAAACGAGTGATGTGACAAACAGAAACCCGTCTCCTCCTACTACACCTGTTGGAAATAATTGCCTTTTAAGCTGGCAGTAGAACAAAATACTTGCATGTGTTAAATATTTAAATGTCAGACAAAGGTACAGTGACATAAAGTAACACATTAAATGTTAATGCAACTACTGTAAATGCCCGGCTGTTAAATATTTTATTTACGTAGGTTGGGAAAGTTTCATCTTTGACAACATGACAGGTTTCTGGCTGAGTTCACTGCAGAGAGTCTGCCTATCTGACTGCTGTGAAAACCACATTTACCTGTTAAGTTCATTGCTCTACCTTGACTGTAACATTTGGCTTCAGATGGCACCTAGTTGCCCATCCAAGTCTCTGCAGCAATGAGAACTGCGGACACTTATCAGATAGATATACATTCTCATTGAGGCTAGACTGTAACTGAATGAATGGTCAGGAAACATCTTTAAACAACAGGGGGGTCTATGTAATTGTGTAGACAGAAAATGTGGTACTGATACAGAAGTTCTAGGGAATCAGTAATGGGAAGGTACACGACCACGCCTCTTACCTAAGTGGAGCCTTTCTGGTCTAGCTGGTGCAATGTTTTGTCTCCTATGTATAAATACAAGTTGCCCTGCATATACCTGGTGTGAACGACAGGGATTTATTATGCTGTCATCAAGTCAAGGGACTGTCTGCTGCATTGAAAAGACATCTGCCCAAATTTTGTCTGTTTCAACTACTACTCAGTTTTACATTACCCCGCCACCACCAACAAAAAGGGACTGCCATCTTAGACCACTTTTTAACTTACATGTACCTCAGCATTTACTCCATGCAGAGGCAGCAGCAATTTAAATAAACCTAATAAGATAAGGATTGCTTTCAAAATTGTTACGCTGTTTAGACTAATTGCTGTAGGAAACATGCAACAATAGTATGAACATGAATTTAGACTACGAGGTATATGGTACTATTGCTAATGGCAGGCCAGTTACTGAAGCTGAGTTTTGAAATTCCTGTGCAGTAGTTCAATCCTTAATAACGACGACCAAAATCTCCTATGATACCGACCCCAGATTTTATATTTTTAGACATTCAGTCAAGTGTCACTTCCAGCAGGGATGTAGGATGCCCAGTTTGTAGGTGGGTTTAGCAAATCTTCATTAGTATCCATTCCTACCACTCAACTGTCCCTGATTTTGGGGAGAGCCTTAATTTCCATAAGAATAATTTACCTCTGGCTGATAGTGTCTGATTTTTTGACAAACTTGTGATGATTATGGTAAACAAAAACTTTGCTATACATTATAAAGAATTCTTAGCTGCTTAGTACAAATGCTGTTATTCTATCAGTGCTGCAACTAAATAATAGTGATAACCTAACCATATCACTCATTTATCACCTTTGTCCCTGATTATTGTTGGCTTTGTTCCTGATTCATGAGGTAATAGTTTGACAGAAATATGTATTTGTACATGGTGTATAACTTTACCAATGATAATAACCCAACTAAAGAATCCTCAGCCTTCCAAGATAACAAAATGTATGAATGAAAAAGGCTTGAGTCAATTTTTACTCTCTGCTGTTTTTCTTTTGTCAGTCAGGTAAAACCAACTAGGCATGAATGCCTTCCTAATCTGGCACTTTTCCATAATCAAATGACATGTTCAGTGGCACTCACTGAGCATACAAATAGAAACCGGCAGATTCAAGACCAGTACTGCACAGTATAGCTTATAAGCAGCTAATGTTCAGACAAGGAAAAAAAAACATACACCAGCTCCACTGTGTAAAGGGATTCAACCCTGACCTCCACAGACAGGTCAACTTCAGTTAATGGCTCGGGCACCAAATCAGCAGGGGAGCATGAGCCAGATACCAGCTTGCCTATCATGGATGGAGAGAGGTGGCATAAGTCACTGCATGACTGTCGTCCTCGTAGAGATTGCATAGCAGCATGAAGATGGCAGAAGAACACACCTGTTAAAATAGTGTGTACATTCTAGATAAGTACCCACATACATACATACATATATACATACATATATACATACATACAAATATTTCAAGCACGGGCATTAATGCCCTTATAGACTGACAATATAACAAAACAAGTCTTCCCATAATAAGTGCCCAGGATATTCTTAAAATATCTAAACTAGTGCTTGCTTTAATGTAGTCTATTCCATGAATCAACTGCTCTCTCAGAGAATTAATTAGTACACTTCTCCTTCCTATAGATTCGTCTACATAGGTTGTTTGATTGTCTAGTACTTTTGGATAACCCCAAACATTCCCAGAGGAAGCTGTCTTTAAATGCCCTGTATACCTGAATAAGGTCTCCTCTTAAATATCTGTATGAGACACTGAAAGACTAAAATATTTGAACTTGTACATATTAACTTAAATTTTCACATCCATGGATGCATCCATTCACAACTCCTTTTTCCCAGTTTTTTGTGCCTGGGGTTAGGGTGTCACTTCAACCGTGACAATCCTTTAGAGCCAAGGTTAAAACTGCCAGGTGGCTAGCCCTGCCATGGTATTTCTTCCACACCACACACTCATACACACACTAACACCTAACATATGTGGCCAATTTAGGGTAGCCAATCCACCTACTGCATGTCTTTGAAATGTGGGAGGAAACTGGAGCACTTGGCGGAAACCCTCGCTGACACAGAAAGGATATGCAAACTTCCCACAGAAGGCACACCAGTCAAGAATCAAACCAGGGAACCTCTAGATGTGAGGTGGCAACACAATCTGCTATGCCATCCCTTTAGTATATTTCTGCTGTACTTTTTCTAGTCTTCTCATGCTTGTTTTCTTATAAGGCTCCCATATTATTGTTCCGTTATCAACTTTAGGTCTAATGTAACTAATGAACAATGACTTCATTTCTGATTTCCTAGACTTTATAAATCTTTTTATGCAACCTGTAGTTCTATAACTATAATTAACCAATTGGTGGATATAATTAGAAAAACTCAAAGCTGGATCAACCCATATACCCAGGTCCTTAAATGAATCTACAGTTTCAATTACTGTGTGCTGTATTAATATTCACCTTTTAATTTGTCTCCCAAATCTCATATGCTTAGTTTTTGACTTATTTATCAGCATTATTCTCCTGTGCCTAGATGGTCAATTTAGCCAAGTTCTTTTGTAGACATACCCTATCTGTAACGCATGTAATAAGTTTACTCAGTTTCAAGTTGTCTGCATATGGAGTGTAAACATCTCAGATGAAAAAGATCTGAAAGTTATAATCTAAATAAGTAAGGGCCTAGGACAGAACCCTGTGGGACACCCTGACTGGAACCAAGAATTTCACCTGTCCAGTTGTATGATACTAGCCATGTCCTATTTGTAAGCCATGCAGCTGTTCATCTTATCAAGAGTACTTAGATATCTAGTTGTTCTAATTTATTGACCAGTGTTTTGTGTATGGCCCTGTCAAATTCTGAAGTGAAATCTATATAAATTACATCACAGCACAGTTTTACATTCATATCTGTTATTATATTGTTATAGAATATGATGTTACAGTGGTACTAGATCTATTTTCAACATATGCACACTGATACATGGTTTCAAGTCCCAGCCTTTCCAGTTCTAACAATAGCTTATCCATCATTATTTAAGTAGACTTAAGGTCTGTATGAGTCAGGATTTGTCATACTTCCCTTTAAGACACTTTTAAAAAGTGCATGTCTCCAGTCTTGAGGAATCTCCTCATATTTATATGACCTAGTAAATAATAACTATAACTGTCCTCAAGTTCTTGCTGAAGTGTTCTCAGGTCATTATAATTCTGTCTCCTTCCTGTGCTTTGTTTGGATCCAGTTTGCATAGTTTTAGTTCATTTTCAATATAATCTAATGTGATTTCAGTATCTGAAGTTACCCTCTTTGTGGACCCAAACTGTTTTGCATGATATTTTGTAAATATATTTGGAATCTGTTGTGTCTATGAATAAACTTTAGAATCTACATGCAGTTTATTAGTTTGTGTGACTTTACTCCTTTCACGTCTTATGTATCTATAAAATGGTTTTCTATTGTGCTCAATATCTTTATATATATTTTCTTCACGATGCTTAGTTTGTCCAACTTTTTTATTTGTTTTCAAAGTTGTAGTTTGACCCCTTTTTCTTTTCTTATAGTTTTTGTCTCACACCTCAATCAAGTATCTCATTTTTAAGGAAATATGCCCTCCTGATGCTGTTTGCCTAGATTGTGATTTTTTTGCATTCAAACATTTTCTGTCTTAAAACTTTTCACATTCCTTCTGCAGTTTTTCCACTGAATGCTTCACTCCAGTTAGTTTTACGCAGTGACTCTTTTGCTTCCATATAATCTGGTATTAATCTTCTGGTTTAGATTTAATTTTGGCAGAATTATCTCGCAAGAAATTAACCTTTATAACTCCATGATGACTGCACATCAACAGTGGTAAAACATGACATGAAGTAACAGTAATTTCTTTAGGAACACAAACAATGTCTAGTAGGTTCCGTTCCCTGTTTTTTTCTTTTTTTTCACAATCTGAAGCAATTGTTCCTGAATATGCATTGTGAATAATTTTCTTACTAATGTTGTTGAATGAATATTATTCTAGCCTGTTTCTGGTAAATTTAAGTCTACAGCCACCATTATTTCCACTTGTGTTTCATGCAAGAAATATATGAATTCCAATAGACCATCAGTACTTGACTTTTGTAGTCTATGCACTCCAGCAATTGTTATATGACCTAGAATTGTCTCATAACTATCTTTAATCCCTATAGTAAGACCTCCACTTGATTTTTTTAGAATGTCAGTTAACAGTAAAAACAATTGTACCCTGACAGAACTGGTTTCCATTCATTGTTCTTTAACTGTGTTTCGCAAAAAAATAACATCAATCTTGTGGAAGTGTAGCAAATTTTCCAATAAAAAATGCTCCTAGCATTAACAACCATCAAACAGCATCAAATGTTGCTATCCATGAACCGTTAAAATTTTGTCCTAGCAAAAATCCTGTTTTATGTTTGTTAAGCATTGCAAAATGTCTGCTGCACAAATTCTCTTCCCTGATCTTGACAAATGCATGCCATCCTGTCTGAACAGACAATTAGGCTTGGATGCTCTATACATTTCCATTTTTTAAAATACAACTTTTTTTCATGTAGGTATTTACCCCCCAAAATCTTTTCATTCATGGCAACATGACTCTATTTTCTATATGTGATTTGTAAAAAATATGTCCTTATGATTTACCATCAGTTGGTCAGCTAATACATATGTCGACATCCTGAAGGTAAACCAGTCTGTCGAACCAAAACTTTGACAACCTAGTACATATGCACCAAGGAAGAAGTTTGGTGCATGCAACTTTAAAACATTGTTTTTTGCAGGGAGGCAACCCCCCCCCCCAATCACACAATCCCTGGAGAAAGGGAATATTACTCTGTTCTGTATCTGTACGTTCTGTATCTTCTCTACAAATGTAAGTATTAGTTCCTCTAATAATTGAATCTCCAATTACAAGAATATCTTTTTTGACTAGATCTGAAGAATCTTTGACTTCTTATTCAGTAATATCTGCTCGTATCAATTGTTACAAAGCAATGTTCATCACCATCAGTCATATTAATCCTACTGTTTTCGTCACTTATTACATACAATTCTCATCCAGCTGCCTTTGTAATCCACAGCTTTGAGCTTTGTTGTCAACATCTGTCTTTCTCCTTTTTTCCTTACAGTAATGCTCTTCAGTCCTTTCATGTTAAATTTTGATTTTTTTTCCCTTTTCACCTGCCTCACTTCTCTTTTTTCTACCTTCACTTTTGGAAAAAAAATTATGCCTTTTTCAGACTGAAGGTTTTCTGACAGAAAAATGTTTATTTATTTATTATTTACTTATTTATTTATTCCAGTTTGGTGACCGGGGAGGTCCACTGGGCTTGAGAGCCTGTTTTCAGTGGAGGCCCAGGGAGAAAAGCTCCACAATACAAAGTTACATCACATAATGAATTACAAAGAAAAATATTTGCATTACAATCAATAGGTAGTATTACAAAAACAACAGGTAGAATTGCAGTCAAACAGGTATCATTCACTAAAGCAACAAAGATATTAAAGAATTGTCCAGGAGGATGGGAGACATAGAGCATAATGGCTGGATGTTAATATTAGTTACATTTATAATCTAGGTCTATGACAGAAGTTAGAAAGGTATGAAGGTTAGCCAGGAGAGAAGGAGGAGGGGAGCTTGGGAGGTATGGGATGAAGAGTGCAGTTACATTTTCTGTGAAGAAACAGGTAAGAATGAAGTTGTGTTTTGAAGGTGTTTCCCTGTAATCTGTGTGTTACACAACAAAGCAGTGTCATTTTTAATATGTATTCCCTTTGCTTTACAGACAGTTATTCCCTTATTTGTTGTGAACTTTTTTCCTTCCTTTTTGATTTTGTTCTATGCTCAGAATCCTCAGATTGCTGAATACATGTATCCAGATTTCCAAAATTGTCAGCGGCATTATCTTGCTTCATAGGGGTTGGGTGATCTTTACAGACAATAGACACATCCTTCCCTAAATGTTTTCTATTTGCTCTTTGACTAACATTTTTTATCTCCTCAGTCCAGTCATTAATACATGTAGCAACAGTTCTCCAAGCTGTGCCACTTGCACAAGTACAATCATTATAAGTAAGTCTAGATTTACAACTGAAAAGGGTAAGCAAATCATCCATCTTTTAATATAAGCAATGCACATGACCAGTTTTATCAGGTGTTACCTTTAAATACACATAGCATTTATCAAACTGTACAAGATATTTGCACTTTAGCAAATCATTTACGGCACACTCATTTGAGGAATCCATAGTCGGCTGCAAATGAATAAAATATTCTAAAAGACAAGACTAATGAAAATCAGTCACACAGAATTTAGAGAGCAATTAAATGATGACGACTCAGCATGTACAGAGTATGATCAGAATGGACTAGGGACATGGTACTAATAAAATACTGAATTATTAAGCTTTATAGCAGCACTGAAAAAAATAGCGATTGAATCGTCAAGGATCATGCTGCAATGGAGAAGGTATGGGGGGGGGGGTAGGGATGAAGGGATTACATTCTATTATTGTTTCCTTCCACAAACATAATGCAAAGGTTTGCCTCTGTGTTGTTTTGCCTCTGATTGACTCACGTGTGGGGTAGTGTGCTAGACCTCTGAATTTAAGGAATGAAAGGAGTGCTGGCTGCCAGGCAGCTGGTGAGAACACTACTGGAGAGTGAAAAAAGGCTGAAGAAAATACCTTTCTGTGATGGCAGACTCCAGGTATAGTTAGGTATGCAACTCAGTTCTCAGCCTACAGCTGTACTAAAACCAGATATTGATTTTTATGCTTAGCTCAAGCACTATATACACCCTATTAATATCAGTATGTACACATTTTCACTATATTTTTGCTTGCTTTTAATCTCTCTGTATCGTTAGATATGTCATTTGCATTGTGCATAAAATAGCAATTTCTAATTAAAATAGTTACTCAGCCATGAGAAGGAAACAGATAGATAATTGTTAAGCTCATATTTACCCTAATTTAATGCCAAGAGATAGTCATCATTTACTGCTGCAGAAGACATAACTATATGGATTAAATCCAGCCAAGAATATAACATCCAGCCAGCTTCCAAACCTTTGAGGCACCTTCAGTGCCCTCAAACCATTAGATGGCTCAAGCTGAGTTTCCTAAAATCACAGGTTTGAATGCCAAGCTCTTCAGTGCTTTCCTGATGTTGATGAGAGAGCTGCTGTGCGGGCTTTCCAGGACTGATGTTTGGCTTGTTCTGTTCCTTTCATGGGTAGATAAGTTCCCTTTGGGGAAAAACTTTCCATGCAATTTTTTTTTTGTTTGTTTAAATGTGCTTTCCTGCTTAGGAAAGTTATTTTTAATTGAAGAGTTTGTGTTTTAACGGACTGCCATGAGACTTAAATGTACTTTTAAATGGGCGCACACTATTTCCTGAGAGTTTAAAAGTTGTTTAAAGTAGTTAAAAAAAACTTTTTTTTTTTTTTTTTTTTACTTTTTGGGGCTGGCATCCTTTTACTATGTTCTTGTTAGAAAAAAAATACTTTTAACATCTTTAAAGTTTTACCAGCTTTTGCCACTTGTTTTCCCTAGGAAAGAGTTACCAATTTTTGCTTGATCATGGAACAAGCGACCAGTCCTATGGTCGATCCTTTTTCCAGCTAAAAAAAGAAAAAAAATTAAGCAAACAGCCTTTGTCGGCACATCAGGCTAGCAATTTGCCTCAGCCACAGGTGAATAATTCTGCTGTGGCCAACACTCATATTTTACCCTGGATTCCTTTGGTGTAGCACCTATAGCCATTATGAAGTAGGATTAACCACATCCTCTGTGGCTGTTGAGGTCCTATCAGCAGGCAAGGGAGAGCCTTTCTTTCGGTCTTGGGAATGTTGTGTCTACCCCTGGGGAAACAGCTGTTGCCATTAACACAGTTAGCCCCATTTTTCCTGTGAAAAAGAAAACTAAACATGTATCTAATCCTCCTCCAATTTCCCCAGACAGTAGTAGTTTACTAAATTTGGCTCAGGGTTTAAGTCAGGCTATTGACTTTTCATATAAAGTTGTTTCTGGTAAAAAAAAAAAAGAGGAATTCCTCTTTTCCAGAAGAGATTAAAGAATCTGAATCTGAACATGAAGATGAAGGTATAAATACAGGGTTTTCTTAGATTTCTCATTCAGACTAAGAAGAGAGCACAATATATGATTCTCCCAGTGGGGGGGGGGGGGTCTCTTTAAGACTATTTCCAGAATGCACCAGTTGTTAGGTAGGATAACACAGTGGTTTTTCTCCCTTAGAAAATGCTATGAGCTGTAACAGATGGCATTTCTAGAACCTTCACCCATTCCTCCAGTGCTGTCAGCTTTGGCAGATGTCTGTGTCACTGCATGCGATTTTACCAGCAGTCAGCCTGTTGCCTCTAAAAAGGCAAATTGTTTAAATTTCCTCAGTCTAAGTTTTTATTCACTCATCCCAAACCCGACCCAGCAGCAATATCTTTAGTTAATCCTACTGCTGCTAAACATTTATTTATTTTCAGTCTGATACTTTCTGACAGGAATGGCAAAAATAATTGATAAGCATGGGAAAAAAATGACATGCTTCTGCCATGCTGATTTTCAGAATTTTGAATTGTCAGGCTCACAGGCTAAAGTTTATTCTGACTACTTATGAAGGTATGAAGAATGCTTTGTCTGCATTTTTTTCGTGTGTGAAAAAATCTGCTTTAAATGGTTTAATTTCTTCCATTTTGCAGGTCATAACTCATTGTTTAAAGTATGTGTATGACACTGATGAAACTTCTTCACAGGAGGGTTTACCTGGCTGTGTTCTCAGAACCTCCAAAATGATGTAAAAAATGAGATTTTAAATTCTCCTCTGGATAGCGATTTAGTTTTTGGTCCCACTGCTGTAGAGATGATCAAAAGTATGATGCGTATCGGCCGATTCAGGGAATCTTAGTTCTTTCATCCATCCTTTCCCAGATTTTCAAAGGGACTCTCTTACCTATCATCTAATTTTGGGAAGAAACAATATAAAATGACTCAGCAAAATCCTGGTAAACAAACTTAAAATATGGCAAGGGGGGGGGGGTCCCCCAAAAAAATGCAGGAGACCCCCAAACCAAGAATAATCCAAGTTAGAATGACTGTTTAAGGGACCTTGTTCCCCCTCTCACCCTGGCAATCCCTTTACCCTTTCAGAAAGTCTAACTCCACTTTTCTCTCTGGCAACAGATAGTTTCTGATTAATGAGTTCTGAAAATCATTCAAGGTTACAGATGGCAGTGGGAGGAAATACTTCCTTTCCAGGGGGTATTTTCTCATCCGGCAGACCAGATTATTTTCCCTGTCCTTCAACACATGCTGTCTCAGGGAGTGATAGAGCCACTTTCTCCTTCAAGATTGGGAAATGTTGTTATTCAAGGATGTTTCTGGTGCCAAAGTGAGAAAATCTTTTGAGACCAGTTCTGGATCTTTCTTTAAATTTGTGATAGTGCCCAAGTTCAAAATGCTGTCACTTCCCAACCTGTTACCCCTTCTTCCTCATTTAAATTTCCTGGTAATACCAGATTTAAAAGATGCTTATCACATCCCTAGTCATCAAGACTTCAGGCATTTTTTAAGGTTCTGTGTGTCTAGATCACATTATCTGTTTTCTGCCTTACCCTTTGGACTATCCACTGCACCAAAAGTGTTCACAAACTCTCTTGCTCCAGTTGTAGCTCATTGCGGGGTGCAGGGTATCCATAATTTTCCATATTTAAATGACTTGCTTATATTTGTAGGACTTTTTTTAAAGTGTCAGGAATCTCTCACTTGGGTAAGAGATCTCTTGCACAATACAGAATTCCAAGAGAACATTCAAAAGTCTTTTTTTGACTGTATACAGGATTGTGTTCCTGGGATGTCTGCTAGACACCTCAAATCAGAGTTTTTTTCAATAGGAAAAAAATAAATCTATACATAGATCTATTTCTAGGTTTTTCTTCTCAGACTTTGGTCACTGCCATGAATACCTCAGGGTTTTGGGTCTCATGGCATCTATGATTCTTATACCCCTGACAAGACTCCACATGAGAAAGATACAATGGTATCTGAAGTCTTTTTGGTCCCAGCATGAACACCCATATCTTGTTGCATCCCAGTTCTGGGGTTTGCCAGAAGAGAAATCACTTGGTGGAGATTGTCACAGTGCCAGCCCAGCTATCGGGAATTTTGTAAATAATTCTATGTCATTTGTGAATATTGATATGCTTTATACAGAAGTGTGTGTAAAGTACTGAGGTAAAATGTAACCACAGCATGCCCTTTTGGAATAGAACAGGAATGTACCTGCACTACTGTGACTGTTTGGATGTATATGTTTAATGGGAACTGGAACACAGGAGGTTAACTTGAAAATATTCAGAGAAAATAGATGAAATTAAATTGTTTTATTATTGCGTCATAAAAGTTAGATTCAATGCAGCAAGGAGACAGGATGCCTAGAACTAGGGTGCCTTCTGCATTGTTTTGTAAGTGTTTCATGTCTCCTAACTGCTGCAAACATCTGAAGGCTATGTATTTTCAGAGAGAGAGACATGCTAAAGTCTGTTAGTTTCTGACAAAGGGAGTTTAGCTTAGGAACTAAAGTCAGATGACAAAAAGTGATGTCATCCAAGCTAACCCAGCAGTAATTGAGAGAGAGAGAGAAAAATATAGTGTACATGTGTTCTGTATTTATTTGAGACTGTCCGGCAATGTTGCTTTAAATATTTCCTGTGATTTACAATTTGAAGTTACTGTGATGATTTATTGAATGTTTTCTTGCTCTTTTATTAATTATTAAATATATTTAAACCTTTTAATTGCAGCTGGTCTGTTTAGAGATAGTTAAGCTCTGATAGTACTTGCATACCTGTTTGGTGATACTGTACAGGCCACACCTAAATAGCCTCACTCTTGGTCAGATTATCATTTGTATTAATAGTAACATCACACAGTAGGATTGGACACCTTTTGTTAAGGGCCTTAAAGTAGCTGATAAGAGTTGGCTAATGGCAGTGAAAACTACCTTATTGTCTGGGCAGAAGGGGGCATAGTCAGTAAACCTGTGCCAGCCTGTCCCAGGTGTGTGGTTTGTGTCTGTATATAAAATAAATCTCAGAGTGTGTGTGTCAGCTACTTGGGAAGGGACATGACGCACTGGTTGGACAGAGAGGATGCTGGAGATCTTAGCTTGGACACTCTGCTGAGATCTCAACTCTATAGCTGTGCCAGTGAAGAGCCTTATTGAGGATCTGGAGAAAGAGGGAGAAATCTGCCCTAGACTGACTGTGATCTCTGTGTGCTTTTAAGGGAAATTGCACTTTACTGCGTGTGTACTTATCCTCCCAGTGTGTACACCCCCAACTGTTGCCAGTGGTGAGGATTGAGGCTCTTTGATTACTGGGTCAATGCAGAGGTATCACAGAGACAACAAATGTCCCTAAATTCAGGTATCCTAGAATGACCTCCAGCTGCAAAGCAGTCAGTCAACACAGACACCTTGGACTTTGCTTAGGGATCAGTTTCGAGAGGGATAAAAGTGAAAGGTGATGGGGACATCAAGAAAAGATGCAAGCACATAAATATAAATGAGCTGCTTGCTCTGATTAAGAACCTCATCTCTCTGAATCATCTTTGGTTCCCTGGACCTATTCACGTTGTTACAAAGCCACACTCATGTGGTGCATCAACAAGCAAGGGGGAACCATGTCATACCTCCTTTGCAGACTACTCATGTTATCTTGGGATATAACTTCACAGCACAATCTCACTCTACTGGCATCCAACATCCTGTCGGAGCAAAATTCAGTGGCAGATAAGCTGAACAGGACAAACACAGACCCTTATGAATGAAAACTAGTTCAGGGGGTTCTCCAAGATTTGATCCCAATATGGGGAGTTTAAGTAGACCTATTTGTCTCCTCTCTGAACAATTAGCTGGCAAAGGTTTGCTACAGGACTCCATGTAGGAAGACCTGGAAGTCAGATGCCTTTTCTTTTTCTTGAACAGGAATGTTCCTTTATTTTTCCACCCTTTCGTCTGATATCCAGGGTACTTTTGAAGGTTCTGTAGGAATCTTCCAAGATCAATGTGGTGACTCTCTTCTGGCCCAGACAATACTGGTTCTCCCTTCTTTTGGAAATGGCCAGGGGCAAATTACCACAGGCTTCCTCACAGAATGGCTCTACTCACCAAAGAACAGGGGTGCTTAATACACCCCAATCACAATCAACTTCAACTAACTGTCTGGATGATGGGGTCTTAATTCCCTTTAGGCAACTGTTTACCAAGGATGTGCAACATGTACTAACAAAGGCAAGAAAGCCTGCTACTAGAAAATCAAATATTAGCAAATGGAAAAGGGGATCTTGGACCATTCCCCTTCCACCTTCCAAATGTAGTAAGCTAGGGTAATCTATCCATATATCTAAGGCTACTGCAGCAGTGATCAGTATGATGAACATAGTACAGTTGTGTAAGTAAACGTAACATGACAGTATATATTCAAATGATCACTGCTGCAGTAGCCACTCCCTTCCTCCATTCCCTTTGTTTCTTGATTTTGCCAGGATGTGTATATATGTATATTTCTTTACTCCTAGTTATATACTCTGAGCTCGGCCTCTCTCTCTTTCTCAGTTGGCATGAAAGCTCTGAAAGGTTTGGTGCTCAAACCTGGGATTTTAGACAGCTCATTTCGAGCTGCTTAAAGGTTCGAGCATGTGGAAGGTGTCTTGAAGCTTTGGAAGCATCTGGCTGCTATATCCTTGACAGGATATACCAAAGGCTACTGCAGTAGCGATCTGTCAAACATCTGCTATTGTTGTAAGTTTACTTACACAGTTGTACTTACTCATGTGCAATATCATATGACAAACATCCGCGTTTTATTAACTTTATCACTCTTCATTTCCCTGACAAATAATTTGTTATATAGTGTCATGCTCTTGTACATGGAGTGTATTTGTCCAAAGTCTGTATTCTTGCTGTATAGATCTACTTTTGCACGTGACTGATGTCCACTCTGGAAGGTAAAGCAGAGAAACCTCCCCAAGGGAAAAGTGCTTCCTATTGTTTCACAGTCCTCTCTCTGTTTGCTCTGCCCCTGTGCGCATTGTATAAGAAAATCTGAATCTTTTTCTCATGTGTACATCTTACACATTCAAATAATTAATCTGCAAACCTTTCTAAGTGAATGGGAGTAATTTTTTTACATATACATTTTACTCAGGAACGCAGTCACAAAAGTAAGCAAAGCATCTCAAGGCTGGCACCCATTTTGTTCTACTTGGTCTGCAATACATTTCTAAAAACCTTGGAAAATGCATTGAATTCAAATAAACAATCCATAGGGATGCCATTACCACTGTGATGCCCCACCACTGACCCAGTAATCCAGGAGCCTCAATCCTCACCACTAGCACCAGTGGGGGACGTACATTGGGAGGATGACAAGTACATACATAGTAAAGTGCAATTTCCCTTAAGAGCACACAGAGACCACAGTCAGTCTGAGGCTGGTTTCTCTCTCTTTCTCTAGATCCACAGTAAGACTCCCCACTGGCAAAGCTAAAGAGTTGAGATGTCAGCTGATCAGCCAAGCCAAGACCTCCAGCACCCTCTCTGTCCAACCAATGCTTTGTGTCCCTTCCCAAGTAGCTGACACACACACACACTGGGATTTGATTTATACACAAACACACACACACCTGGGATAGGCTGGCACAGGTTTACTAGCTATGTCCCCTTCTGCCCAGATTATAAGTTAGTTTTTACTGCCACTAGCCACTCCTTATTAGCTGCTCTAAGGCCCTTAACAAAGGGTGTCCAATCTTACTGTGTAATGTTATTAATCCAAATGGTAGTTTGATCAAGGGCAAGGCTATTAGGAGTGGCCCACAGTGTCACCAAATAAATATGCAAGTACTCTCAGAACTTAAATGTGTCTCACATATATCAGCCACGATGAAAGGTTTAAATATATTTAAAAAAAAATAAAAGAACAAAAAAATACTCATCAAATAATCACATTTACATCAGAGTTCAAAATCACAGGAAATATTTAAAACAGCATTGCAGGACAGTCTCAAAGTAAACATCTAAGCTATACCTCACTATATTCCTGACTGTATCTAACAGAAATTACTAGTTAACTTACTTACAGAGCAGCAGGCAGATGTGGTGAGTAGATGTTCTTGTCAAATCAAAGACAAAATGCTCAGTCTCTCTCTCAGAGACTTCTTTAATATTTCAAATATTACTGCTGGGGTAGCTTGCAGCATGACATCACTTCTTGTCATCTGAATATCCGAGGTGAAAACCCCCACTGCAGCTGGTAGTATTTAGCATCTACCTGTGAAAATACATAGACCTCAGATAGCTAGTGCCAGATGTTCAGGTAAGTAAAAACTTGAACAATTAACATAACTAGCTAAATGGGAAACACTACTCAACATTAAAAAAATGGATAAGATCTAGTTAATACACCTTGCACTGATGGATTCGGAAGTAGTTACTGAGTTCATTAAACTGACAGTGCAGTGCATTTCATATGTATAATATGCACACCACCCATGTAAATACATTCATGGGCATGTGCACATTTTGGTATCAATTTTCTACTCCAGTGCAGTTTTACTTTAGATTTCTGGACAGGCAGTTAATAGATCTGTACACTAATGTTATTGTCTTTCGGCTTTTCCCAGTTAGGGGTCACCACAGCGGAACTCCGGTCCGCTAATGATTGGCAGTAGATTTTGACGAACGCCAAGGTGCCAGCTCAACGTTCAACCTTCAGCGAAGGCACACACATTTACACATGTCTTTTGAACGCCCACCCAACCATGGGGAGGACATGCAGACTCCACACAGAAGGCACTCCCTGCACTCCAGCCGAGAATCGAATGGGAGAACCTCTTGCTGTGAGGTAACAATGCTACCGCTGTACCACCGCGGATTATATACAGCTGAAATATTAAACCAGTGTCCAGTCCTGAAGTAGACATTTATTTAACAGAGAAGCAGAATTCTCTTTTGCAAGGGTAGTGGTACTTTTGAATAGCACAAATGATGGAATTGCAATTTTTTCTGGGGTAGTGTGACCATGTAGTTAATTGGGGGAATGTATAGTTGTGTAAAATCTTACCATAACAGTAGATGTCCTTCCCTTCACTGCTGCAATATTCATAACTCATGGGATTCCCTGCCATGGAAGCCCATTGTCCAGTCAGTCTACCAAAGCCTACTGTTGCTTTAAAGTATGCTGAAGGTCACCTAAACACTCCTTGC